>NC_045174.1:15689931-15819931 GCF_900700415.2 Clupea harengus | reverse complement strand
AAGGTCTGAGTTCCAAGACACCATTAAAGGTCTAGTAATCGTTTCTGTAGTCAAAAATAAAACTACACCAGGACCTTGAACTCTGTATGCATGTTAAATAAATGTTGTTTTCCAGCAACACTGACAGAGAGATTGAAAGCGATAGAGAGAGCATGAGAGACGGCTAAAGATTGCCTTCTAGGAAACACCATTCTAACTAAACTGTTTTCTGTGTCTCTCACATTGTAAACCAGTGGTTATGGTGAGACTTCCAAAGGTTACCCTGGTTACACAGGTTACCCTGGTTACACTGCGCTCACACAGTGCCCATCTGGACAAGCTGTCAACAGCTCGAGGGGGCCTTTTCACAGAACCTTAGTTCTTAGTAGAAGCGCTAAACTGCTGCACCTGCAAGTTTTATGGCACAGAACCCAACAGTATGTGCCATGCAGTGCACGTCCTTCCCTTATCTGACGTCTTATCTGAGAATAGGCATCAAATCCATTCATTCATTCATTCATTCTTGCATTGTTTACAGATATGCAGAGTATGCCTCAATGTATCAAAGCCCTAGTTAATATCAGTGATAGTAGCAGTAGTAGTAACAGCAGTAAAAACATTAATATAATAATAATAAAGGCATTATTAATGTTTGAAAAAGGCTATATTTACACTATATAAAAGCATACCCATTGAAGTTGTAGTAAGTGTTTCTGTTGTCAAAATAAAATTACACCTGAATTTGCACTGAGTCTGAATGCAATAAAAGTTAAATAAAAGTAAATAAAACGACACCTGCATTTGAATAATTGAATTTGAATAATTTAATAATTTGATCTGATTTGAATAAAAGTGTTTTCAGCAACATTGTGCATTTATTAATTTACTTCTTTTATGTATTTCTTTTGTCATTTCGGGGACCTTTAATTCAATTCAATTTCTAGGCACTTAACAGAGCCGAGGGCCTGATAGTCTACTACTACTCCTATCCTACTGTTGTAGGCAATGCATTTAATGACTTAATAAAAGGGGAGTTCAACAAGTTTCTGATATTTGTCACAGTAGAGGCTTAATGGGAACCTGCCGCCTCCATTTTTCTTTGTAAGTCGCTTTGGACAAGAATACCCTAACTCTACCTACAACTCTAATTATAATTGTACATGTGGGCCATCCACTCTGTTCCGGTCTGACAGTTAAAGTCGTGCATTACCAAATTTGAGGGTTTGAGGGTTTGAGGGTTTAAGGGCATTCAATTCTATCCGCCATACTTTTTATGAAGTGTCTCTGCACACTATATACTCAATATTGAATCCATCAATAAAGCTCTACTTTTTATTCTAGTACACATTGAGGTTAGCTTGGGGTTAGGTTTATGAGCTATATTTGGGGTTAGGGTTAGTAGGTAAGAGATAATGTGTGCTGTACAGTATCGGAAAATAAATCCTGTCAGGATGAACAGGACCTCGACACATAGTTCGGACTTCCGAACATAAGCGTGGTCCATTCACATTTTACATTTACATTTAGTCATTTAGCAGACGCTTTTATCCAAAGCGACTTACATATGTGCAACTTACAATGTATACACATTTTACATTTACACTGATGGCACACTGCACATCAGGAGCAATTAGGGGTTCAGTGTCTTGCTCAAGGACACTTCGACAGGGAATCGAACTAGCAACCTTCTGCTTACTAAACGACTTCTTTACCTCCTGTACCACTGTCGCCCCCATTCCATTTCCCCATTCCAATCAATGGAACATTCTAAAGCATGCTGAGGGGCCGTATAATAATATGTAGTAATTTGCCCTTACAGGTACAGCAAAACGTATAACTTATATTAGTATACTGCAAGACAGATAACATCATATACAGTTAAACCACTCTATCCATCTCTACGCATCAGCGCTGTAGGCAACTTGGTGTGGCCTTTGCGTCTTTCGTCGGAAATGTCATTTTCAAGGTTATTCTTGTCCCCTCACCCCCTCCACACATATGTAGTATGTGCCCAAAGCACCTCAGCTAAACTGAGTATCCACCAAGCAGACAGACACACCTAGAGGGCCTGCCTTTGGTGCTGAACTCTCTCGGGACATAACGGTCTTAACAAGCTACATCTGAATGTGTATGTCAACGCTCATGGCGACTCATTAAAATCAACACTTTAACTCTGCTTCAAAAAAAGGTTACACCAGACCCTAAGGGGCTTTTTGTCGGTGACTTTCCAACAAGGTAATTAAGCGAAGGACTTCGCTTGAGCTAAAGTCTCAGGTCGGAGCTTGAATAATGTTGCGGCAGAGAGTTCAACTACTTTTGCTTGTAATCGCTATGGTAACCTGGACCATGGTAAAAGAGGGAACGAGAATACCCACTGATTGCACTTGTACGAGGTTGTGTGACCTAAACCCCATACGAAAATTCAACGCGAGACGTGCTGACACACTGGGAACTTTGCTTAGTGATGAAGAAACTTACGGATATGTATAAGAGCTGAATTAATTTCCCTACGGCGTCCAATACATAACCTCTTAGAAACACAGACTGGTAAAGAACACCCCAGGGTGTAACGGCAGCATGCCTGTGAGTTTCTGGCAATACTGACAGTGCACTCGAGTGTGGCACGTATCTGCAGCGTTCAGTGTTCTTACAGAAATCGGCCACAGTAGTGTGTGTGTGTGTGTGTGTGTGTTGGTCTTCCTCTCCCAGGAGACCCGAGTCTGTTCCTCCAGGCCTCCACAGCATGTGTGCTAAGCTGTGTGTGTATGTGTGTGTGTGTGTGTGTGTGTATGTTGGCTGTCACACAGGAGGGATTTTCATCTTAGCAACACACTCGGTTTCAAATTATACAATTTCTAGGCCAAAGTATCTCCCATTTCCTTAAACATTTTTCTCATTTTTGTAATATATAGATATATATTTTTGTAATCTAATGTTTTGTTTCACTTTGGACAAAAAGCATCTGCTAAATACCTTAACTATAACAAACAACTCTACCTTGTGCAGTCTTGTGGAAGGTATGCTTGACTTCAATGACTGAGAATGTCTTTGTGATACACACACACACTCGTACACACGTGCACCACACACCCGTACAAACACACACAAACACAAACACACACACAGGTCATAATGATGTCCATATTACTCACCAGTTGCTTGTTGTACAGTGGACCTTACTGTGTTACTGTGAGAGCATGATGGTACACATTTCTAACTTTCTTTCGCTCTCTTCTCTCCATCTTTCTTATCTGTCCTCTCTTCTTTTTCTCTATCTTCCTTTCCTGCCCCCTTTCTCTCCCAGTCTTCTCTTTGTCGTCTTACTCTCCCATTCCTCAGGGTCACTTGCTTGCCAGGCCCTCCAATCTCTCTTTGCCTGTCTCTTCGACGCGTTTGTCTATCTGTCCTCCTTCTCCCTCTCCTCAGTCTTCTGTATTTGGTCTCTATCTCTCTGCTTCCTGTCGCACCTCCCCTACTTCCTGTCGACGACAACCACAGACTTTAGACTTTATGTGCACCGAGCATGCACACACCTAGACAAATGCGCTCACACACACACACCCACCCACACACCACACACACATATGAACAGAAGTGTATGTGCATATGAGCTCACCCATGTCATGACAGATCAAAGGGTTCGACTCTGAAGCCAAACTGAGGTCAAGCTAAAATGCTAACAATGCAGTAACACCGAAAAGAAAAGAGAGAGGGAACGAGGGAGGAACCAAATTAATAAGAGATAAGGCCATGACAGAGGTTAAGTAAAAAAAAATGTATTGCTATGTGCCTGTCTGATAGACAGTCAAAAATGTAAATAATCAGACATTTGTGCTAAGTGCTCAAGATGGCCATCACAGTATGAGAACCCACAATGCATCACAAACTACAATGACAACTACAACATTAACAACAAAGCTTGAAGGGTTCTGATATGTGAAGGTGAATTCCCCCTTCTCAGCCCACTGCAATGGAATTGTGGGGAGGGCTCCCCCACTGCCATGGTTGGGCCCAATTAGGGTTGATTGGACCAATTTAGGGTGCCTCATTCCTTGAGGAGACGTGTGAGAGAAAGAGCACTTACCTGCTGCGAGGATAAGTGAATACTGCGTTTAGATAAGTGAATACTGTGTTTAGATATGTGAATACTGTGTTTAGATAAGTGAATACTGTGTTAAGATAAGTGAATACTGTGTTTAGATAAGTGAATACTGCGTTTAGATAAGTGAATACTGTGTTTAGATAAGTGAATACTGCGTTTAGATAAGTGAATACTGTGTTTAGATAAGTGAATACTGCGTTTAGATAAGTGAATACTGTGTTTAGATTCATGAATACAGTTTCGTTTGCCTAGTTTGCCTAGTGTTTGTGAGTACTTTGAGTACGTTTGGACTTTTGGATTTGTGTTTTGTTTTGTGAACATGTTTGGGGTCAATGAAGAGAATCCCCAGTAAAATAAATAAGAATATATTTATATAAGAAAACAACCATCTCCTGCAACGCTTTTTCCCGACTTCACCACCGACTCCAGTTAGCCGACATCCCAACACATCCCCCACATGATACAACATTAATTTGTCCTCAGAACACTGATTCCATTCCATTTCTAAAAAAATCTCTCATGCACGTGTGCACATAAACACACACACACACACACACACACACACAAAAGCAGCACAAATGCTAAAAACATGCAGACACAATGTGCCAGTACTGAGATATAATGTTCTGACACCACTGAGAAAAGGGGAGGGGGTGATAATAGTTGGGTTGGGTGTCAGAAGCGTAGGGATTGTGTGAATGAAACTGTGATAGCAGGGTGAACCGTGTGATCATGCACGTGGGTGTGTGTGTATAAATACAGACTACACATAATTACGACTGTCAGGTCACAAGTGCACAGGATGCGTATTTACATCACCCCCTAACTAGAGGTGCACAGCGACATCAGTACCTGCCTCTGTATTATAAAGGAAGATTGGAAGTGGGCGTGGTAGAAATTCAGATTTAAAATTCAGCATGTGCCCTCACACATATACTCCTGTACAAAATGTACAAACATACTTACACACACACACACACACACACACACACACACACACACACACACACACACACACACACACAGACACACGCACACAGACACGCGCACACGCACATGCACACGCACACGCACACGCACACGCACAATGTCCTTCACTACAATAAAAACATGGCCTGTAGGGCATTCTATACGATCTCCCATCATACGGTTTTAACAGTTCAGTTGAGATATTAACTGATGACATTTCATGATAAAATTGTTGTATGGCCACAAAAAACGTGAATTAGTCTGAATGAGAGTGAGCCGAAAAGATACAGAGAGAGAGAGAGAGAGAGAGAGAGAGAGGAAGAGAGACAGACAGATACATAACAGCGATAAACGATAAACTCACTTCCTCCTGTACAGGAAGAGAAACAAAGCCACGCCCATCGACATCAGAAAGACCATACCCAGCACCACGCCCACTGGTAGAGCCAAGGACCCTGAGAGGTAGATACGTACATCAATCAACAGTGTCATCCAATCACAACTCATGTTTCATCTTGAGCGGTAATGCATACGTAGGCCAGGAGAAATTATGTAAAAGACAGGGAGCAAAAGTTCACAGTTCACAAAAAAACAAATGTGGGCATGATTGAGTAACCATGACTGAAGGGTAGCATGAGTAAATTGGCGCCCCCTAGTGGATGAAGCTTGTAGTGTGCAGTGCAGTGCTGTCCAACCTAAGGTGCTCAACTTGGCTAACTACCTGAGGAGCACACAGAAAGCTTGTGCATTGGTATGATAGCATGTGGTCTTTCGCTCTCTCATCGTGTATGTGTATTTGTGTGCGTGTGTGTGTGTGTGTGTGTGTGTGTGTGTGTGTGTGTGTGTGTGTGTGTGTGTGCGTTTGTGTGTGTATGTACACATGCACGTGTTCGTCCTAGAACTATTTACATTTTAAAACTAAATGGAATGCATTTAAATTGTGCTTTTGTTGTGGAGTTTCCCGGAACCAAGGGTAGCAGACTGATACTTATTCATGGAGGGACGGGGCTATGGGGTGACACCCCTTATGCTATGGAAGATATAAAAACTGAAATGTTACAATGGCTGACAAAATGAGACATAGGTGAAGCTTTTGGGTGAAACCTCTGTCTATCCCCCTTAATGCGCATCGCTGTATACAATTAAACCTGTTTCTTGACAGATCATACTCAGACTGCGTCTCCACCAATCTTTTAGCACTAAAAAATTGCTATCAGCTTCCACCCCTCCCTTTTGCCCAGCCGTGTCCAGCGTAGGTGGAGAGAGACGGGGACAGAGACCCTGGTGAGAGACAGAGGGGGAGACTCCCTGAGTGGACAATTTGTTAAATGTGTCAAATTATTGACATTCATAAGTGCATAAAGGCTATTTGATCTTGTGGGAATGAATACTATATGAATGTGTGTGTTTTTCTTACACATTCCTTTGCAGTTTATCTGGGAAAGGTAACTCAGATATAGTTGATTTACTAAAAAAAAAACTGACAATTGTGTAAATATAATTTGAGAAGATTAGTGCCCCATAATGTCATTCATAATGGTGGGGGTTTCTAAACTCTGTATTACAGCCTGCCACCAGGAGGGGATAAAGACCAGCTTTAGTCACTTCACTTTCAGTGTCAAAATATACTCACTAGTCAAAACAGTGCAATACTGCTATCTTCTGTTCATGTTAGGAGTGAAAATGTCAACGTGTTTAATTTAAGCATATTGTAGCGATCTCAGTCACTACGCATTGGGGGTTTTCCGTAATGATTCCTTTATTGATTAACATCCATGACACGTAAATCAATGTGACTGCTTATCACAGAACCGCGAGCACGAAGAGGCTCAACAACAAGAAACAAGTTATCTTATCCAGGTGTCCCCGCCCCCCGGCTACTCTGCCAGCCCCCCGCAGCGCATAGCAACCCGCACATGAGCTGCTGCGGCTGACAGAGAGCAAGGACACAGGCACCCAGGCACACAGACAACACACAGACAACACAATGAACACGAACATGAACACATCAACACATACAGGTCACTACATGGTATGGTATTCCACAATGATACACACATGCCTTGGTAACCCAGCGGCATACCTTCCACAGGGTATGAATGTAAGTACTGGAATGTTGAAATAACTTAAAATGCCCATCCCTGCTAGTAGCCGTGATACATTAGTTAAGTTTAGCTACCCTTAGTTGAAGCTCAATGCTTACCTGTGACATGCTAGTTGAGTAGGCTACAGCGCCACGTTGAGTAGGTTGAGCGTTGACTGCTGCTTGGTCATCCTTTGAAGGATCCTTTGAAGGAGTGGAAAAATCAGAGTTAATAATGATTGACAATAATCAATACATCCAATGAATCTTATATTAATTTGTATGTGTGCTTTTAATTGGTCTTAGGTTAAAATGTAAGAGTTTCTGGTTGAATATACTGTTAGACAGGGACGTGCACAGGAGGGGGCTAAGGTTGCTCGGGCAACTGCCCGTTTGCCCTCCTCGACTGAAGTTGCCCCTCCGAAGGAAATATTTTATTTTAAATAGTATTACGGCTGCATAACTTCATAAGCCTAGATAAAATAATCGCGGAATAAGCGTCCAGGGGACGAGGGCGTGGCAGCGGCGGTTAGTGAGAGTTTCAAGTGATATAGGCAAAATATGCGTCCAGGGGACGGGGGCGTGGCGGCGGAGGTGACAAAAATGAACGTGTTGCCCCTTTTTTCCCGGCCAGAGCAACTGCCCTTCAAAATTCCTGTGCACGTCCCTGCATCTATGGCACCTTTCATCTAACTGTGAACAATTCCATTGAAATTAGTTGAAGTTGTGTCTAAAAGGCTTACAAGAGAAATCTGTGTTGATTCACACATTAATGTGCAATGATGTCCACATTACAACAAAGCAAATCCAACAAAATATTTGTTTAAGTGCATGTAACTTATACCATAGCAACAGATCCCTACAAGGATGGAAAAAGCAGACACGATCTCTCTCTTTCTCTCTCACTCTCCTTCACACACACACACACACGCTTTGAGAAATGGTGAAAGATTAGATGATGACCAAGGGAAGGTGTGAAAAGAGACTAGAAAGAGAACATGAGTGTGTGAAAGATGGCAACTTAGAGAGAAGACATGGTGGATGAGCACGAGAAGGACTGGAATATTGTCTTTAGTGGAACAATCGATCATATGATGCATTAGAGTCATTTACACATCTATCAGCATGTAATAGAACAAAATATAAACATATAGGTAAAAAAAACACACACAACGAAACCACAGAAACAGCCCAAACAAAAACTCGCCAAAACACACATACACAGAGGAAAAGACAGAGATACTTAATCGGACAGCAGGTCACTTGCTCCAGTGAGCTGTACATTTACAATGTCTCGCTGAGTGACCACATGGATGCTGCTCCTTGTGCCTGCCTGTGAGGACTGACTGTGCCACTTTGTGAGTGTGTGTGTGAGAGTGTGTGTGTGTGTGTGTGTGTGTGTGTGTGTATGAGTATGAGTGTATAATATAGACCAAATGAGCCAAATATCCCTGGTCCCCCTCCATCACACTGTTCCTCCTCCATCACATGTGCCTGCCTTTGAGGACTGACTGTGCCACTTTGTGAGAGTGTGTGTGTGTGTGTGTGTGTGTGTGTGTGTGTGCGTGTGAGTGTATAATATAGACCAAATGAGCCAAATCTCCCTGTTCCCCCTCCATCACAATGTTCCTCCTCCATCACACTGTTCCCCCTCCATCACAATGTTTCCCCTCCATCACACTGTTCCTCCTCCATCACAATGTTTCTTCACAGGCAAAGATCAAGGAAGACAAAGCCCTTTCATGTGATGTTTTTCAGCACTCTCACTCGAGGCTAACTCACGGTCATTTCTCAAAGATACATCTTAAAAGGTATTCCTCAAAGGTACATCAAAGGTATAGCCTTGCCACTTAAACTCCAGGTAGGTAGAAGCCTGAGTGCTGCAATGAAATTCAATCACATCTTCTCTCATGTGAAGCACTTTTGGGTAATCTAAACAGGTACATAGTTAGGTGTAAAGGTGTGTTCATATAAGTACATTAATTTATTCATTGATTCACTCATTCCTCCATCCATTCATGAGCCTGAAGGGACTAGGAATTAAGAGTTAGTTTATTAAATATATTCCATAGTCAATAATTCAATAGATCTCATTCCTAGTGGTAAGTTTAGTATATTTGGAAAACATGAGAAGTGGGAAGCTTCTCTTGTGTATTCTGAATCTGAGCACATGTCTCTGAGATTTCCTCAGCTTCATGTAGAGATCTTGAGTCTTTGATCATGACACCCCTGTGATGTCTGAGACCCAGTGACTCCCCCCCCCCCTTGCATGGCAACAGCTAACATTCTGTGGCTCTCCAAAAGACAGACAGTGAAAGAGATTTAGGTGGAACACACTCAGTGAAATCTATTCTCGCTCCTCCTCTGTTGCGCATCATTGAAAGAATAAAACCTGGACCTTGGTTATTCATCACTCTGACTGAGTGGGGTATATATAGATAATTCCCATCAAGCCGTGACTATCAAACATGGCTTGGCCAGCTAGACTATTCATGAAGAGAAGTACTGTGTGTTTGGTACGCCACATGTGAGCATCTATTGCTAACAAGATCCCTAAATGGCTGTTTGCTGATGCGGCAGCCCCATACCGGAATAATATCCGGGACGGCTTCATGCTAGATCAGGGCCTGATCTGTTCTTACGTGAGAAGCAGGTGTTTTGTTAAAAAACACTTGTTTTTCATTTTTCTTTACTTAACAGTAGATTTGCTAATATATAATGGAGCAAACTAGTTGTGACATAGTAAAGGTAGGTTTCCACACGTCTAATGGTATTTTCAGCTCTGTGTTAAAAAGTTAAGTACATACACTGTGTCATTTATATAGCCGTTACATTGATGCGAAGTAAAACACCAATCAGAATTGCTCAAAAAAAAATTAAAGGCCGACCATTGAGTTATATACTTGGATAGGTTTGTATCAAACATTAACACAAGAATTAAAGTTTTGATATTTCTATTTTTATTGTATATGGTCCTTTGAACGAGAGATTCCCATCCTGGATATGCACTTGGTCCCTGCTGCTCTGGGACTAAAGACCCCGTGAAACGCATAAAAAGCTTTCACAGCACAACATTGTAAACAACATTGTATTGCCAAGAGACACTAGTTAACAAAATGGCCGCAACAGGCTGTTCGTGTTTGAATGCCTTTCAGGGGGTTAGCCTACTAAGGCTAGTACTCCCTTAGTAGGGACGGACATCGGTTTACCAAGTATCAGGGCCGGCTGAAGCCCCCCTAAAATGTTATTCAAATGTAAAAAAATTGCCACGGGCAAACATACCACTCCCCTTGGGGCTAAGCCCCCCCTTTCTTTGAATCCTAAAAATGCCCCTGCCAAGTACCACGCAAATTCACTTGAGATGTACATGTCAAACAGTACAGTAGAGATTTTTGAAATGCCACAAGCAGTTCACCATTATAGTGCATCACTACCAGTTCAACCATTTTACAAACTCGGACACAACTAGATGCTTTTAAAATTGTAGTATCGTTAAAGGCCTCGTTGCATGAAGCATATAGTAAAACCACTACAGGAAATACGTTAGGAAAGAGGCTTCATAGTCATCTCCACCACCAAAACAGGACAAGGCCTCAATTTGAAAAAGGCAAGACAACATTTGATTCAAAAAACAAATCTGTCCTTTATTGCAGTCAACATGTAGAGGCAAAAAGTCCAGACAGTGACTCAGGTCATTGTGACCAGAGGAGCAGTCGAATCAGACTTCAGTCGTATGGGATACTACAGGGAGAAGAAACAAAAACCTTTATAATTGCACATTTATTGGGCGAAATCCTACAGTATGCCACTGCTCCAGGCAGAGCTGTTCAACCAAACAAACATTTGTGACTACAGGTATAGAGTTGTTAGAGACCTGCCAAGCTGCATTTTTAAACATTAACGAGTGACCATGCCAAACAACACTCAAAGTTCCTAGACCCTTGCACTGCATCAGATTCCTTGTGAATACATTTTTAAAAGCAAACAGTTTGAACCATCCAAGTGGTTCCTTGTATAATCATAACTCCCTTACCAGTAGTTCCAGTTTGGGCAGCCACAGCACCCTCACTTGCATCATCTTGCGATTACACACAAATAGAAAGCGACACGGTCAAAAGGGGGGCGCAAACATTCAAAGTGTTCCATCAAAACAGACATGCACTGATGTCCTTACCGGTAGCTGCAGTGTGGTCAGATGTAGTTGGGGGATTTGGTGTTGGGGTGGTAGCCACAGCATCTTCACTTGCTGCATCATCATCATCTTCACTTGCTCCATCTTAAGATAACCATACAAGAGTCAACATTTAACCAACACAATCAAGACTCAACAGAACCCATACATTTCGCAAAAGAAAACCTCACCACCAGCTTCAGTATGGGCAGATGTGGTCTGGTTGTGGGGATCGGGTGTTGTGGCGACAACCACATCACTTTGGCGGTCCACAGCATCTTCACTGGCTCCATCTTGGGATTCTACATGGGTGAGGGGGCCAAAGAGAAGCCAAGGGACACTTACACACATTTTATACAAAAACCAAACTTGCCGAAAACCACAAAAACTAAAAAGAAACACCCTACCAGTAACTTCAGAAGTTGTCTGGTTCTGTGGATTAGGTGCTGGGGTAGTAGCCACAGCATCTTCACTTGCACCACCTTAGGATAAACATACAAGAGTCAACATTTAATAGGTGACCAGACGTCCCCGGTTTCCGGGGACAGTCCCCGTTTTTGGTGGCCTGGTGGGATAGGCGATTAGCGAACGGTGTTTATTGTAAGTGTCATTGTTTATCATCTATGTCATATATTATTTAACCTATAATATGTATGTAGCCTATGATCTACAATTTGCAACAATGTGAGTGTTAAGCAGCAGCTATTTGTCTGTCAGGTGTCAGCCACAGCTCTACTTGCTAACTAACTTAGTTAACATTAGCAGTGATACTAACAGGGGCGGCTTGTTCATAAGGGCGATTGGGGCGACGCACTGCCTAGGGGAAAAGAAAAAAAAAAAAAAAACCTCCTGATGTATAAACGCAATATCCTTGTAAGTCGCGTAAATGACATGTAAATTTAAATGTAATAATTTTTTTTCTGTTGGATTCTACCACTAGACCGTCTGATCTGCCTCGGTATGTCATTGTCGAATCAGGTAACAGTCGTTCAGTCAGCTTAGTCGTGCTTCAAATGGCCCCGCCCCTTCTGGGGCGAAATGAAATCGCCGCAGACCTCTCCCATTGACTCCCATGTTAAATCCATTTTTTTCACAAAACAGAGCTCTCAATGCATTTTCTATGGCTTCCGGGAGGGCTCGCCCCTCCATGTCGTGTCATAAGTAGTGGACGTAAAAGCCTATACGAGTCATACAGCTTCGACGGAGGCATTTTCTGTCAAGCTGGCTGCCCTGTTCAGTGCAATTCAGCAATAACTCGATTCGCTCTGACAAACTCCTTTTTAGTCGGCGTACTAATGAAGATAAATTAACAAAACAATTAGGACTTCCTAGACCAAATGTATCCATTCAACAGGTTTCTACAAAGGGAGTTAAATCCTACATCCAAGAATTGGAGCGAAAGAAAAATCGCGGTCGTGAAGTGGCTAACGCGGTCTGTATTTCATATACCACTGTCACTTTTCATAGGTTTCACAGTGTGTTTCACAGTTCGCTTCTTGCACCAACACTGAATTTATTTTTTATGTGATGACTTATTTTGCTTTTGTAAGCCAATACTTTCAAGATCAGTCAATTAAATATTGTTGGGTTTTTGACTTATGTTACCCCTCTTTATGAAGTTTACTGGGGACATATCATGTGTCCTGTTAAGCATCTGTTTACATCATTACCAACTTTGAACACGTGGATAATTAAAAAGTTGGGTATAATTTAATGTTGAAGCCACATCATGATGCTTTATGAAGGCTCCTGGATTGCGAACTTTCTTCCATAGCTTTCCCACCTGTAACTTGCTACTCTCTAGCTATGTAGCAAGAGGGGACATATTACTGTTGTGTGCTGCCAATAGTGGCAAAAGGTATTGCTGTTATGAGTTAATCAGCTATCACTTAACAATGTTACCTACTGAATGGGTCGCCTTAATCATTATCAAAAAAATTGCCCCCCCTGAGAATTTTTTCAGGAGCCGCTGTCGGCGGGGAAAACGTATTTCCTAAAGAATCCGTATTGAAACCGGATATAGTCACTTTACTCGGTCTCTGGTTGGATAAACTTGTCACATGTCCTGAACAGAAAGGGACAAGGACCTTTGATTTATTCTTTAGGAACCATGTCGATGCCTGACTTAATGTTTGTCACGTTAACATTAATAGCGATTGAATTACACTTGTAATCGCTAGCGGTAAATAACTTGAATGACTGATAAAGGATATATGTTACACATCACAAACACAGCACAATCGATGGGTTTTGGGGGAAATTAGGTAAGTGGTTAGCTTAAATTACAGTATCTTAGGCGAGCTAATTGCCCTAGCTAGCTATACCGGAATTAACAGTGCTAGCTTTGGTCATATAGCTTCGTAAAAGTTCGGTTAACAAGTCAATTGAGCATTAAGCCACCTGACTATAATGGGTCAATTCATATCAGCATGCTAACCGTTATACTTATTAGCAGCGAGGCTGAGCTAGCTACCTATGTGTTCCAATGGATTGTTGGTCTAAGCGTTAGCAGGCAACCTAACAATAATTGGAGAGCTTCATTAAGACCTACAATACCTCTGCAACATTCGTGTACCACATGCAACAACTAACCGAGTCAATGTAGAGCATATAAAATGTCGTGTAGATAGCTTTATTCACCATAAGCCGTATAATTCACAAAATTATAATAATTTAAAGAAAAACCGATCGTTGAATGTCAGGCGATCAAACACAACTTCTCAACTAAAAAGTAAAAGTCCTAATCCAAACGGAGGAAAGTGACGACTTCCGGTTTCAATACGGATTCTTTAGGAAATACGTTTTCCCCGCCGACAGCCGCCACTGGATACTACTACTACAGTAGGCTACTATGACATTTCAGTTTCATTAGTCTGGGTTACTATTGAGAGGTAGTTGGCAACTTGTCAATAAATTAAACCACTTGAAAGCAAGAAAACACTCCTTGAACTCGCTTTCCGTACATCCAGTTGCGCTTCCCGCTTACGTCTGTCTCGTTGTTTGTGTGACAATGACAATAAAGTACTTTGAACTTTGATAGTTCTGTGGAAGCAAAAACAGTCTCACCAGTTCAATTTTAAGCAGTGGGTTTCAATGTGCTAAAATCTTTAAATGTCATGTCATGTGCTTAGGCTACATAGATAGACAATTACAGGTAGCCTAGAATAATGGTAGGCCTACACATTGCTTAAAAACAAACACAAAAACATGTGTTCTCGTGGTGGTCTCTTAGACACTAATGAAATGTCTTTTTCCCACATTAACTTCACATATTCTTTATCAACAAATATGTCAACTGGTAGTGTTTCACAGAACTTGTTATTTTTTAGATTATTCAGATCTCCCTCCCTCACCTTGACATTGCTTGGATTTAATTACATTTTTTACTGAAATTGTATTTTGAATCTTTTTTTTTTGTTTGTTTCTTAAATCACTTCTGGTATAGTAATACCTAAAAAACTATTCCAAAGATCCTGGAGTCTATTGGGCCTGATCTGTATGTTCATAGTTCCAGCTGATTTTCACACAGAATATAGGACTACAATGCATTCAGTTGCCTCAATGGCCTTAACATTTTCTATGCTGGAAAAACCTACCGTACACCCGTCACCCATCCGTGCGGACCAGTCACTTATGTTGTTACCTTTACTACTCTTCATTTCAGCCACTTTGTGATTAGTTTTAAGAAGAAAACTCTTTGTGATTCACAAGAACAAGGGTAAGATAAACTGCTTTTATGAATAAGGGCCCAGTCACTGTCCCCGTTTTTTCGATTACAAAGACAAAAACATGACATGTTTTGGAGATGTTAACATGTCTGAACTGAAAATGTCCCCTGGATTTTGTCTCAGAAATCTGGTCACCTTAACATTCAACCAACACAATCAAGACTCAACAGAACCCATACATTTCGCAAAAGAAAACCTCACCACCAGCTTCAGTATGGGCAGATGTGGTGTGGTTGTGGGGAACGGGTGTTGTGGTGACAACCACATCATCACTTTGGCGGTCCACAGCATCTTCACTGACTCCATCTTGGGATTCCACACGAGTGAGGGGGCCAAAGAGAAGCCAAGGGACACACTTATACACATTTTATACAAAAACCAAACTTGCAGAAAACCACACAAAACTAAAAAGAAACACCCTACCAGTAACATCAGTTTGTGCAGAAGTTGTCTGGTTGTGTGGATTAGGTGCTGGGGTAGTAGCCACAGCATCTTCACTTGCACCACCTTAGGATAAACATACAAGAGTCAACATTTAACCAACACAACCAAGACTCAAGAGAACGCATACATATCGTTAAAAGGAAACCTCACCACCAGCTTCATTAGGGGCAGAGGTGGTCTGGTTGTGGGGAACGGGTGTTGTGGTGACAACCACATCATCACTTTGGCGGTCAACTGCAGAGGCCTTAAAGTTCACATCTCTCTTCGGAAAACCGAATGCTGCTCAAAGGAAGACAAAACGAGTGACTATTTCAGACAGAATTTCAAGATAAAAAGCAACTAACAGAAACAAGGGGAAAACTTACCATTACAGACACAAGCAATGAGGACACACACAACCACCTTTGCAAATGAAGCCATGTTTAACAATCAATAAACAACCACGAAAGGGATAACTCCACGGAACCATTAACGCAGTCTTATAAAGGCACGACGCCCTCGTTCTCGTTTCAATAATAATCAGGGTCACGTGAGTTACAGGTGTGCATCGTTTAGCGAGGCAGCCCGTTGTCTCTGCACAACAGCGAAGCATAGCTCATTTGGGCATGGTTTCGCTTATTATCTTTCAAAGCAGCTGTGTATCACCATCAATTCGGCTTCGTTTTCAGTCAAAGACTGTTTGGCATCTGTCGGCAATGACAGCATAAGAGGTTTCTTATCGTCGTTGTTGTTTTAAATGTGTATTGGATATGTCATTATTTCAGGCACGTGCACAGACATTTTGGAGGGCAGATGCTCAAACCAAAAAAGGGCACCCATCGCCAAAATGATTAATGAAATTAAAAATAATAATAATGAATAAATATTAAAAAAACACAGTAGGATATTCTCAACTTAAATATTTATTTTTGTTAACAAACTAACTCAAATTATCTCCTGAACATAACTCAGTCCTACACTCTGTCTGTCCTTCCTCATCCATGATGGGCTCCTCTGAACCAGGTGGGGTTACTGATTCTCCCTTATTTGTTTTACCAGTTGATGGCCTGATCCAAGATAAAAGAGAGCTGCTACCCTGAGCTGCGTGTTGCAGTTCCCTGTCCTGCTTTTGGAGTCTCTCTTTTCTTGGCATTATGCTGCAAATTTTGTAAATGACATAAATCAATGTTGTGCATAATGATCAAGAGTGACTTACATTATCTCTGTAAAGCTGACAACACAGTAGCCTACACACACATTTGTTTTTACTGTTTTCTGACTGAGTTGAAGCATAAGCAGCATTACACTAACAATATACCACAATATACCTCACCAGACTGTCATGTAGCTCAACTTAAGATCTACCTTTCATTTCAATAATTACGATTTTAAATTAAACAAAACTAGAGAACTTGTCTAATTTGTAGAACCGTAAAACTGCCTTTAAATTCTCTGCCTGCCTGCCTGCCTGCCTGCCTGTCTGTCTGTCTGCCTGCCTGTATCTCTCTACCCCTCTCTCTTCATTAAACATGACAGACGTCAGTAAACAGCTGGACAAGGCTTGAAGTTTTGTGTTTGTTTATTTTTTTAGGAAACGTCGGACCAGTTGCGACGTAATGTTTTCAACGGCGCTAATATTGTGGTTCATTTATCACCAAACAACGTCGGGGGATTGCACAAACACCGCCATTACCTGTTTTTCTGATGCTGCGGGTCAGAGAAGAAGTAGGCCGCAGCCGTTTGGCCTGGCGCTCAGCACTGCATGAGCACTAAGTGGAGGAGGAGGAGGGAGGGGCGCGGTGGGGCTTGTGAGCGCCGCGGAGCATGTCGGGGCGAAATTCTCACAAGAACTCAAATAAATGCCCCGTCATATATCAAAACACATTTGGGGGGAATTGATGACAGAGAGAGTAAATTTTATTCTTAAATATTGATGAATGAAGAAAACATTTGGCTCCAGCAGAAGGGGCACTTTTCTCATCCAGGGCAAAAGGGCAGGTGCTCGAGCACCACTAGGGGTCTATCTGTGCACGTGCCTGCATTATTTATTGTAGGTTATCCGAAACGACGTGACTCGGATTTGAACTTTAATGCTAAAAGCATTCACTAAGCCTACTCTGACTGACTATGCCATGAATTATTGGTCTATTTTAGTCACTGTACTAAAAATCTTTGCTGGCATGTGTTGCCTGTCTCTCATCTCGCGGAGGTTCGCTTTTACTATTTCGTAAAATGCTTTTTCATGTAGGAATGAAGACATGCGGAACTTTGCTGTGACTTTGCTAAATCTAAATGCCATTTCTTTATCGATAACGTTTTTAATCTGACATTGTTACGGATTTCATTTGTGAAAGAGACTATTTACTCAGTGACCAGATTTTCAGATTTGCAAACTAACTGAATTGTTGCCCCATGAACATGTCAGATGGCGCTCAGTATAGCTGCCCGAGTTATTCAGGAAGCGCAATGTCTAAAAGCAATGACATTGTGAGATTTTTATGTCATTTCTGTGATAGTAATGTATTGTTAATATTGCTAAGTAAGATTATGGTGGATATATACCTGTATATCAATCCTGCATAACATAACGCTAGTTTTATAGATGAAATAAAGACATTTGGCACCTTTCATCTAACTGTGAACCATTCCATTGAAATTAGTTGAAGTTGTGTCTAAAAGGCTTACAAGAGAAATCTGTGTTGATTCACACATTAATGTGCAACGATGTCCACATTACAACAAAGCAAATCCAACAAAATATTTTTTAAGTGCATGTAACTTATACCATAAGACAGAGCGTGGTGAGGGAGCAACAGATCCCTACAAAGCTGGAAAAAGCAGACACGATCTCTCTCTTTCTCTCTCACTGTCCTTCACACACACGCACACACACGCTTTGAGAAATGGTGAAAGATTAGAGCAGGGGTTTTCAACCGGGGGTCCGTGGCCCCCTGGTGGTCCGCGACGGCATTGCAGGGGGTCCGCGACATGAGCCTATGTTGATCAGTTCACCATTGATTTTTTTTATTTTTTTATAAATTCGCTTTGATATTTCAACACATTTCAAGATTACACTTGAATATCGTGAAAAATATCGAAGAAATTACACTGACAAGTGCTACAGGCCGAATATGTGCGCGGGGGAGGGGGCGTGGCGACGGCGGTTAGTGATCTACCCTGATAACTGCACATATTTAAGTGTTATAGGCATAATAACTGTGCGGGGGGAGGGGGCGTGGCGGCGGTTACAAACACGCACACGTGTGCAGGTACATCAGTTGGCCCCAAATTACTTTCTAGTCAGAATGGTGGTCCCTGGGACAAAACCAGTTGAAAACCCCTGCCCTACCACATGTGAAGCCCTTTTGGGTAATCTAAACAGGTACATAGTTAGGTGTAAAGGTGTGTTCATATAAGTACATTCATTTATTCACTCATTCCTCCATCCATTCATGAGCCATGACTATCAAACATGGCTTGGCCAGCTTGATTGTTCATGAAGGGAAGTACTGTGTGTTTGGTACGCCACATGTGAGCATCTATTGCTAACAAGATCACTAAATGGCTGTGTGCTGATGCGGCAGCCCCATACCGGAACAACATCTGGGACGGCTTCATGCTAGATCAGGGCCAGATCTGTTCTTACGTGAAGAAAGCAGGTGTTTTTTGTTAAATATGTTACACTTCATGTCTCATTTTTCCTTACTTACAGCAGATTTGCTAATATATAATGCAGAGCAAACTAGTTGTGATGTAAAGGTAGGTTTCCACAAATAGATACCACAAGTATGTAATGGTATATTCAGCTCTGTGTTAAAAAGTTAAGTACATACACTGTATGCCATTTATATAGCCGTTACATTAATGCAAAGTAAAACACCAATCAGAATTGCTCCAAAACAAATAAAAGGCCGACCATTGTGTTATATACTTGGATAGGTTTGTATCAAACATTAACACAAGAATTAAAGTTTTGATAGTTCTATTTTGATTGTATATGGTCCTGTGAACGAGATTCCCACTACCCATCCTGGATATGCACTTGGTCCCTGCTGCTCTGGGACTAAAGACCCCAATGAAACGCATGAAAAGCTTTCACAGCACAACATTGTAAACGGTATTGCCAAGACACCAGTTAACACAATGGCAAGGTTCCCTCAGCCTCAACTAGGCTGTTATTGTTTGAATGCCTTTCAGGGGGTTAGCCTACTAAGGCCAGTACTCCCTTAGTAGGGACGGACATCAGTTTACCAATTACCACGCAAATTCACTTGAGATGTACATGTCAAACAGTACAGTAGAGATTATTGAAATGCCACAAGCAGTTCACCATTATAGTGCATCACTACCAGTTCAACCATTTTACAAATTCAGACAAAACTAGATGCTTTTAAATTGTAGAGTCGTTGAAGGCCTTGTTGCATGAAGCATATAGTAAAACCACTACAGGAAATACGTTAGGAAAGAGGCTTCATAGTCATCTCCACCACCAAAACAGGACAAGGCCTCAATTTGAAAAAGGCAAGACAACATTTGATTCAAAAAACAAATCTGTCCTTTATTGCAGTCAACATGTAGAGGCAAAAAGTCCAGACAGGTCATTGTGACCAGAGGAGCAGTCGAATCAGACTTCAGTCGTATGGGATACTACAGGGAGAAGAAACAAAAACCTTTTTAATTGCACATTTATTGTCTGAAATCCTACGGTATGCCACTGCTCCAGGCAGAGCTGTTCAACTTCAACCAAACAAACATTTGTGACTACAGGTATAGATTTGTTAGAGACCTGCCAGGCTGCATTTTTAAACATTAACGAGTGACCATGCCAAACCACAAGTCAAAGTTCCTAGACCCTTGCACTGAATCAGATTCCTTGTGAATACATTTTTAAGAGCAAACGGTTTGGACCATCCAAGTGGTTCCTTGTATAATCATAACTCCCTTACCAGTAGTTCCAGTTTGGGCAGCCACAGTACCCTCACTTGAATCATCTTGCGATTACGCACAAATAGAAAGGGACACTGTCAAAAGGGGGGCGCAAACATTCAAAGTGTTCCATCAAAACAGACATGCACTGATGTCCTTACCGGTAGCTGCAGTGTGGTCAGATGTAGTTGGGGGATTTGGTGTTGGGGTGGTAGCCACAGCATCTTCACTTGCTGCATCATCATCATCTTCACTTGCATCATCACTTGCTCCATCTTAGGATTACCATACAAAAGTGAACATTTAACCAACACAATTAAGACTCAACAGAACCCATAAATATCGTAAAAAAAAAAAAAAAAAAAAAAACACCCCACCAGCTTCAGTAGGGGCAGATGTGGTCTGGTTGTGGGGATTGGGTGTTGTGGTGGAAACCACATCATCACTTTGGCGGTCCACAGCATCTTCACTGGCTTCATCTTTGGATTCCACATGAGTGAGGGGGCCAGAGAGAAGCCAAGGGACACTTACACATTTTATACAAAAACCAAACTTGCAGAAAACCACACAAATACCAAAAAGAAACACCCTACCAGTAACTTCAGTTTGTGCAGAAGTTGTCTGGTTGTGTGGATTAGGTGCTGGGGTAGTAGCCACAGCATCTTCACTTGCACCACCTTAGGATAAACATACAAGAGTCAACATTTAACCCAACACAATCAAGACTCAACAGAACCCATACATTTCGCAAAAGAAAACCTCACCACCAGCTTCAGTATGGGTAGATGTGGTCTGGTTGTGGGTCTCGGGTGTTGTGGCGACAACCACATCACTTTGGCGGTCCACAGCATCTTCACTGGCTCCATCTTGGGATTCCACATGAGTGAGGGGGCCAAAGAGAAGCCAAGAGACACACATTTTATACAAAAGCCAAACTTGCAGAAAACCACACAAATACCAAAAAGAAACACCCTACCAGTAACTTCAGTTTGTGCAGAAGTTGTCTGGTTGTGTGGATTAGGTGCTGGGGTAGTAGCCACAGCATCTTCACTTGCACCACCTTAGGATAAACATACAAGAGTCAACATTTAACCCAACACAATCAAGACTCAACAGAACCCATACATTTCGCAAAAGAAAACCTCACCACCAGCTTCAGTATGGGCAGATGTGGTCTGGTTGTGGGGAACGGGTGTTGTGGTGACAACCACATCATCACTTTGGCGGTCAACTGCAGAAGCCTTAAAGTTCACATCTCTCTTCGGAAAACAGAATGCTGTTCAAAGGAAGACAAAACGAGTGACTATTTCAGACAGAATTTCAAGATAAAAAGCAACTAACAGAAACAAGGGGAAAACTTACCATTACAGACAAAGCAATGAGGACACACACAACCACCTTTGCAAATGAAGCCATGTTTAACAATCAATAAACAACAACGGAAGGGATAACTCTACGGAAACATTAACGCAGTCTTATAAAGGCACGACGCCCTCGTTCTCGTTTCAATAATAATCAGGGTCACGTGAAATACAGGTGTGCGTCGTTAAGCGAGGCAGCCTGTTGTTCTGCGCAACAGCGAAGCATAGCTAATGAGGACATGGTTTCGCGTATTATCTTTCAAAGCAGCTGTTTATCACCATCAATTCGGCTTCATTTTCAGTCAAAGACTGTTTGGCATCTGTCGGCAATGACCTCTTAAGAGGTTTCTTGTCGTTGTTGCCTGAAATGTGTATTGGATAAGTCATAATTTATTGTAGGTTATCCGAAACAACGAGAATCTGATTTGAACTTTAATGCTAAAAGCAGTCACTTTTGGTCACTACACTAAAAATCTTTGCTGGCATGTGTTGCCTGTCTCTCATCTCGCAGAGGTTCGCTTTTACTATTTCGTAAAATGCTTTTTCATGTAGGAATGAAGACACGCGGAACTTTGCTTTGACTTTGCTAAATGTGAATGGCATTTATTTATCGATTACTTTTTAAATCTGACATTGTTACGGATTTCATTTGTGAAAGAGACTATTTACTCAGTGACCAGATTTTCAGATTTGCAAACTAACTGAATTGTTGCCCCATGAACATGTCAGGTGACGCTCAGTATAGCTGCCCGAGTTATTTAGGAAGCGCAATGTCTAAAAGCAATGACATTGTGAGATTTTGATGTCATTTCTGTGATAGCAATATTAACAATAGATTACCTACTGAGTAAGATTATGGTGGATATATACCTGCATATCAATCCTGCATAACATTACGCTAGTATTACATGAAATAAAGACATCTATGCAGGGACGTGCACAGGAGGGGGCTAAGGCTGCTCGGGCAACTGCCCGTTTGCCCTCCTCGACTGAAGTTGCCCCTTTTTTTATTTTTTTATATTTCTTTTTAAATAGTATTACGGCTGCATAACTTCATAAGCCTAGATAAAATAATCGCGTAATAGGCGTCCAAGGGACGGGGGCGTGGCGGCGGCGGTTAGTGAGAGTTTCAAGTGATATAGGCAAAATCATAGACATATATTACTATTACTACATATATCTATGGGCAAAATATGCGTCCAGGGGACAGGGGCGTGGCGGCGGCGGTGACAAAAATTAACGTGTTGCCCCTTTTGGGTGAAAGCTCTGTCTATCCCCCTTAATGTGCATCACTGTATAAGATTACAGTAAACCTGTTTCTTGACTGATCATAGTCAGACTGCGTTTTGTAAGACAGCGTTTTAATATAAACACAATTGTGACATTGATTACAACAACCTAATTATTAAAAAGTCAAAAGAAAGTATATTATTTCATTGTCTGTGTATCTGGATTCACGTCAGTTGCAATTTGAATGGTTGTTGGGCTTTAAAATTAAGCGTGATCTATCACATGTCAGATCAGCAAATCAGCATCAGTGAATGGAATCTGTCTGTGCGGTTCTTCTCCTGCAGACAACGTCCTGTGACAAACATAGGAAGTGAACCATATAGCAGCACTAAAAGTTCACAGTCCTTATAGCAGTTTGTACTTTCATGTTTACTGACCAAAAGTTGTTATACTCTACTTCACCTTGTGGCCACATGAGCACCTCAAACATGCATTAGTTTCTGCTCCCTGAATGCCGTGTCGTCCATTGTCCACGCCTTAATCTCCTCAAGACTGGACTATTGTAATTCGCTTTTCTATGGGATCACTGGCAAGAACATCCAGAAGCTGCAATACATCCAAAACAGCGCTGCCAGGATCCTGATGAAGGTCCGGAAATATGAGCACATAACACCAATTAGTGTGAACAGGTAGGTGGTAAAACCTGCTAGGCTCTAGGCCTGCCGCACCTCCACCGGTGCCCTTTGGGCTAGCTGCGGGGTCATCAGCCGGGGACCACCTTTCACAGATGTTTCGCCTCTTATCCCGGAACATCTCCTGGTGGCGGGCAGTGAGCAGGGACGTCTCCCAGTCACCCCCCGCAGCTAGCCTTTCTCAGGAGTTGCTCGCTCCCCATGCCTTGTCCCGCCTCCTTAACCAAAGCCAAAAACTTGCCTTCTCTGCTTCCTCATACAGCTCTCTGGTGGCTTTGTGTAGCTCCTTGCCCCTCAGCCCTAGCTCTTTAAGTAGGCGAGTCATTGAGCTTCCCACAAACCCCCTCGTGCCAACCTCCACTGGAAAGAGTCGTGTACTCCAACCACTCCCTGCACTCCGCAACCAGGTCAGAGTACTTTGCCCTCTTCCTTTCGTGGGCTCCCTCCATCCCCTCCTCCCATGGCACCGTCAGCTCCACAAGCAGCGCAGATCTCTCCGTCCTGGCCCACAGCACCACATCTGGCCTCAGTGTGGTGCTGCAGATCTCCCCTGGGAAGTGGAGCTGCCTGCCCAAGTCCACCTCTATTCTCCATTCCACTCCTGGCAACAAAAGGGTGGATGCTGGTCTCCTTCTGACAGTGTCCCCCTTCCCTAAGGAAATGGGTCCTCTGCTGGCTCTCCGGCTGCCTCCCAGCGCTTGCCTCTTGCCTTTTCCTCTCCACTACCTCTGCCAGTTTCCTCAGCACCTGATCGTGCCGCCATCCATACCTGCCCTGGGATAGCGCGGTCTTGCAACCTGACACAGTGTGTTGTAGGGAAGCATTGATGGTCCCACAGAGGTCACAGGCCTGCTCCGTGCCCAGCCACTGTTGGAGGTTTCGGGGGGAGGGCAGAGTGTCGTAGGTTGCCCTGATGAGGAAACTGAGTCGAGCCTGTGGCAGTTTCCAGAAGTCTGCCCAGCTCACCACCCGACCCGCAACCCCCTCCCGCGTCGTCCAGCGTCCCTGCTGCCCCTGCCTTGACCCTGTACTCTTCCTCTGCCATCTTTGTCACCTCTGAGACAACAAGATCCTTCCTCTCCTTCCTGCTGGCTCTGGACCACAGAATAGGCGGATCTCCCCACCCAAGGCCAGTGCGCCCTGTCTGGACTCTGCCCACCATCTCCTGGTGCTGCAGCCTGCCCACTGCCTTCTCACTACACTGGCTCCCTGTCTCTTTCCAGGTTGACTACAAAGTCCTTATACTCACCCATACATGCATAAATGGGCATGCACCTCCCTACCTGCAAGAACTTATTACTCCCCAAACCTCCACCTGCACCCTCAGGTCTTCAAACAGCTCGCTCCTCCGTGTCCCCAAAACCAAGCTCCGCACCATGGGCGACCGGGCCTTTTGTTCGGCAGCACCACGCTTATGGAACAGCCTCCCTGACCACCTAAGGGCAACGCAGACGCTGGACTCCTTTAAAGCTGGACTAAAAACATTTTTATTCAGGAAGGCATTTCTGGCCTTGTGTTAAATCGTATGTTAAAATGTTAAAAAATGTCAATTATGCTTATGTTAACTAATTTTTATTGTATTGTATTATTATAGTTAGTTTGTAATATGTTGGCACTCTAAGTTCTTCTGAATGAAGAGTGCATTACAAATTAAATGAATTATTATTATTATTATCCCTCACTTAAGTCCTCTCCCAGGGCACTCACCCAGGAAAAACAACCAATATGTCCCTGAACACACATGTTTATCCAGAGAGAAGAAAGTGCAGGTACTGCATATCGGTCAAGTTCACATGACTGAAATCCGTGAGCCATTTCCTCCGCCCACACATCCACACACATGTGCAAGTATATTGTTGCACTTGGGATCACGTCACTGTCTGTGTGTCTCAATTACTGGAATGTTGAAATTGCTTAAAATACCCATAATGAATTAGTTAAGATTAGCTTCCCTTAGTTGAAGCTTAATGCCTAGCAGTTCAGGAGAAAATGAGCCAACTCAGCACCTGTCTGAAAATCCTTCTGGGCTCTTAGCTGTCTCTATCTTTCAAATGTATCACCAATATTTGGGCATGCAGCTTTTTAGAAAGAGGCCAGGCAGAATCAAACATTATATCTATTGGTTCAGTTTGTTTGCTTAATTCAATGGCGTTCGCACGCTGTGTTCGCATTCTTATCTGGCAACCAGGGGTGTCGAAATGGTACTGGAGAAATGGGCTGGAATCACACGCCAAAACACAAACAGACGTTCGGCTCTAGAACAGACATTTGAATATACTGGTTGTAGCATTGTTGTTGGAGAAGCCAGTAGGTCAGTTTAGCATGTTTCCTTAATCTCTGATGACATATCATGGTCATTTTATGATTTAATACAGTACATTTATTACATGCTGGTCCTTTAAGGCTGGAATAATGGTAACTTAATTTTGGAACTTTTGACCGAAGACAAGTGGTGTGCAGACTGTAAATGCCTTTTTTCCTTTTAACAACATGATTTTTTCATCAGCCTTGTCTTCCTTTTGGTTTGTTTTGTTTTCTGAAACGGCATATTTCTCATTTCGTGGTCTTTTTGAACACACCCATGCACATAACATGCCGTACTGTCCTAATGTTACTGTTGTCCTTGGCCATGTACTATTGTTAATTGTTAATAGTTAATTGTCAATTGTTAATACTACTTTTGTGAACAAATTATGTTTTGTTTTAAGAAGTAATTTGCATGATAGTTTTGTGGGGGGCTGAGATGAAAGACAGGTGGCTTGAAGGCCCTCCTAAAAAGAGTCTAGAAACGCCCATGATGGTGATATGAAAATAAAAGACACATGTACACAAACACAGAACACACACAACTGTATACTGCATGCAAAGCAATTTATTAACTTCATGATTATTTGAAGCTTGTACTACCACTATCCCATTCTGTGTTTAGGGCAGTGGGCTTTTGCTTTTGAGCTTGAAATTGAAGGATTTCTTGTTAGCTCCAACAGTTTCACACACTCTGGACAGCACACACTGATGGAAATGCATTATCACACTTGACATCATTCCAGAGCAGTTGATCTAAGAAAAAAAGGTTGATTTTAATACAATATGTCATCTTGAAGTCCCTCCTATCTCCATTGGGCTGCAGTTGGCAATGTGGTACAGTAATGCAATGAAAAACTGACATTCAACTACACTATGATCTGACAAGAACAAACAAGGTGGTGATACCATAATTACCATACCATGATTATGACTTGAATTTTGTAATATATATATAATTATGTACTGTATATATAATTCATTTCAAGGGATTCAAGATTTTCATTGCAGCAGAAATATTATTTGAATAGGTAGATCAGGGTATACTATTATTCTGTGTGGAAATTATATTATAAGGGATTTAAGATTTTCATTGCAGCAGAAATATTTCAGTGAATATTGGTGACTGTACCTCCAAAATTCATTTCGATACAATGCTCGCTTCCACTATTATTAGGCTCACCAGGATACCAGTTAGTGTAGTCAAACCTGGACCCATCACTCCAAAACCACAGACCCTCCTGACAAAAAGAGACAAAATGTCAACCTAAACAGATGAACAGTATTGTTTTAAACTGAGCATACGTTGGTATGTGTCGCCATATTGTGTTGTCATGTGTTGCTGTTGTAGTATTCAACATGCTCATGTTAGGAAAGAAAGATGACTATGATGAATAAATTGCTGTCATACTTGTACCTGAACAGCATCATATCCTCCGATCCAAGTACGAGGAGTGCCATCAGTGTGTTCGCGGATCAGATCCTGGATGAAGCTGTACTCATCTATGCTGTGCACAGAGGCCAGGTTCCCTCCCATCGCCACACAGTGACGCTGCAAGAACAAGTTTCTGTTGAAGTTTTGTTGATGACATGATACACAACAGGTGGACAAAATATCAGAAACACCCCTGAAGATATACAAGTCACTTCAGTCTTCTGGTTGATAATCAGTTCATGTGGTAGTGAAAGGGTGAATACAAGTTAATGACAAACCAGAATGTCTTTAATGTGATAGAAATAGGACACACCTCAGATTCGGCCCAAGCTCTTGCTGTGGAGACAAACTTGAAACAGCGGGTACCAAGACTTTTACAAGCTCCCATGTTCCCTTCATCACTCTCTGTGAACATTTTTGGATATAGATGTCACAGCAACACATAGATACACAGTAAAAAATTATTCATTTTTAAATGCTGTTTTTTATTTCTCCTAAAAACATACTTTGCTCAGCTGTTGGAGGAGTACATGTAAAGGCCGCTAAAAGAAAACACAATACAAAATATATTTCAAACAGAGTCTGTGGCACCAAAGAAAAAATACTTACTAAAGAGGGCACTCTTGTACCTCCCAAACCAAATGTTAGATGTACATTATGAAAACTAGAATGTGTAGTATATGTCTATGTATATTTGTGTGATCAGTGGTTATTTGTAATTGATAAGGCTGCATACCAGTGAGGAAAGCAGAGAGGAGAAGGATGCTGGCTTTCTTCATCATGTTGCTGGCCAAAGCAAGAGGTCATAAAATAACATTTAAATGGATTGCATAAAGGAAGAATACAATTACAGAAATACATTAATTGAAATGTGTGATACATTGCTCACATATAAAAACATCATCTATCAAAAAATATCGACAATTACATTTTAAGACGGTGAAGTGTCAAATAAAGATAGACAGTTATCCCCAAGTCTTTTCATAGGTTCTTCTTTACTTGAAATGTCCAACCTTAAGAGAAAAGGTATATTGGATTTGCCTACTTTCCTTTATCTATGTGCTATACTCTGCCTTTCATCCTCCACCTACCTTCCTCAGTTGTGCAGACGGACGTTTCTATGTCTTTGTTTGGATGATGTTCTTCCTTTTATAGCATATTTATAATGTTGCAGACAAACACTGTTTTGCAACTTCTTCAGTCAAACTTCCACTTTTCTGCTAATTGTATAGCCTAATCATTGTGGCTATGACAGTAGGTCTACTGGAGTCTTGATCAGATTAGATACGATATTTGTTTTTTCAGTGCCTCTAGGCTGGGCCGTTTTTCAAAACACAGAGGTCAAGGTGTCTGCATGAACTTTGCTAAAAAAGTCAAATGATTAAAAAATATCAATGAGAAATGGCCCAGAATTAGATCTAAATAGAAGCCATATAGTTATTGTGCAACTTAGTTGTTATAAGTCATTTTCACACCATGTGAACCACAAATGAATTATATCAGTAGACTATATGAACTTAACTGTGGATACTTTAGTATTGCTTCGATAAAGAATACAGTCAATGACCACCACCGAAATTCATGGGTACCTTTCTCAGCCAATGTTCACCACCAGCAAAACTCTGTACAACTACAGCACATTTTGCAAACATTTGGAAACTCTGTTTGTAACGGTTAACGTTTGGAAAAATCGGGAAAAATCTAGATAACTGTATATGGATATATGTTATATTTGACAGATAAATAAAACTATACACTTGGAATAAGAAATACCATTCTGATTTTGGTGGAAAATGTATTCTGTTTTTGCTCGTTAGGAAGGAACATTAACCACTGTACCTCTCACACCATTTACCACACGCAGTGCATTTGCCACACTCAATAGTGTTATCCACAGTACTGTTAAAAGCAAGTTAAATGTCCTTTAGTCACTAGAGTGTGTGTGTGTGTGTGTGAAAGAGAGACAGACAGTGTGTGTGAGTGTGTGTATCTCTGTGAGTGTGTGTGTGTGTATGTGTGTGTGTGTGTGTGTGTGTGTGTGTGTGTGTGTTTGTGTGTGTGTGTGTATGTGTGTGTGTATTAGGGCTGTCAACGAATATTCTAAATTCGAATATATATTCGAATAGTTGTTAAAAACTGAATTTCGAATGTGAAAATTAATATTCGAATGTAAAAAAAAAAAGAAACACAATAGCGGCAGCAGTGGCGCGACTGTCTACTTTGCGGGTGGGCGCGCCTGAGGTAAGGGACAGGTCACAGGAGTCACACTGTCTGGCACAGCAACAGTTGACTTGCGTGAAGATGGCAGAAGGTGCAGAACCCAGCTTGACCGCAGCAGAGAAAGTGATTGTAACCCCCCAAAATCTAAAGAGTTATGCCTGGAAATGTTTCGGATTTTGGTCAGTTGATTGTAAACTTTTTGAGCCTACAGCTAAACTAGTGTGTAAGCTAAGTCAAGCTAGAGTTAGCTAACCATTCAACAACTAGCAACTTGAGGCTACATCTCCAAAATGTGCACCCAAGTGAATATGGCCTAATATGTGGAACTTCAGCGAAACAGCCACGACTGGATACATATTTTGCGCCGTCCGCCACAAGTTCGTTGTCTGCGGCACGACAGGAGGCCTGCACGCAAAAAATGATTTCGTTCATATGCAAGGACATGAGGCCAATCAGTGTGGTGGATGGGATAGGCTTCAGGGAGTTCTGTGAAGCACTGGAACCGAGGTACCGTGTCTCATTTTATTTTATGTTAACAGAAACATTACTAGTGTGAGCTAGTCGCTACTGTACTGACTGTATATTGCATGAATAAAATAGATTAGATAGGCTACAACAGCTTCATGCACTGGTTTGATTATTTGCCGTTTCATGCCAAGGAAAAGTTTCATGTTTACCACAGCCCAGCTCGCTCGGAGCGTTCAATGTTGGTTCTATACTGTAAAACTTAAATTAATGTTAATAATATTTGTTTCAATCACTGAATAAAGCCTGCCATATTTGGGACAAGAATCGCGACCTTAAATTGCTTGCACGAAACTCTTGATCAGCACTCAGCATTTGTTTAGTGTTGTCGTTCATTTAAACCGATGCAGAGGGCGCGACGATGAGGGAGAGAGAGAGAAAGAAAGATTGCGTGTGTGCGAGCGAGAGGCCAAGGTCTGTGGTCTTGGCCATTAGTTCATTTACTTATTTTTGTGTAGGTAATATGTTGTTAAATATGTTAAAACTTAAATAAATTACCTATACAAGTAGTTATGTCTCGTTGTATTAGTGTATCCTGTTATTCACGTGCCTTAATGCGCAACCAGATATTCGAATATGTTCGAATATATGTGTTTTTTTAAAGGGAATATTCGTGGATTTGATCGCACGAACACTCTAAGATCAAATCTGTGTGTAAGTACGTTTTATAAATGAGGCCCAAAGAGAGACAGAGAGTGTGTATGTGTGTGTATCTCTGTGTATGTTTGTGTAAAAGAGAGACATAGTGTGTGTGTGTATCTCTGTGAGTGTGTGTATGTGTGTGTGAAAGGGCCTCATTTATAAAACGTACATACGCACAGATTTGATCTTAGAGTGTTTGTGCGATCAAATCCACGTCTAAGTACCGATTTATAAAAACCGTCTTAGACGTAGAAAAGGACGTATCTCTACTTCTGGTTCTAGTTCGTGTAAGTACATTTCCTTGTGGCAATACTGGAGTACTGCAGGAATTCGGAACTCTCCGAGCGCCGACACGCAGTTTCAACATCATCATCGTCACACTGACCACCACCGTCACCATTAGGGCTAATGGTAAAAGGCCAAATGAATGTTTCGCTCAATAAAACCAATTAAACAATTTGAATAATTCATACATGAATGAAATTCACGTCTAATACGTATTCATTTTAATTCCACACGTGTAAAACATTTCGCTCAATTTATAGCCTATAAAAAGCCTGATAGTGACAGTTTTCAGTAGGAGATATGGCTGCATTGGCGTTGTTAGAGGATATTATCCCTCTATGTCCGAAATGTATTACATGTCCATACAGTGCCCAGCAACTGCGGAATGTGAAAGAGGATTTTCTGCGTTAAACAGGGTTCCCAATGGCTTCTCACCCCGATTGCGCACACTCAGACAGCCTAGGAAGCCCACTTCAATACAGCACATGCCAGTGTGCGGTCGGTAGTGGAGCGCAGCATAGGCATGCTGAAGGGATAGTGGCGATGTTTGGATGCATCGGGAGGGAGACTGCTATATGACCCCGAAAAGGTTTGCCAGATCATCCTAGCCTGTTGTGTGCTACACAACATCTGTCTAAGCCATGGCATAGAGCTAGGAGAAGAACACCGGACACTCAAAAGGGTTGCCTAGCAGAGGATGGTTTCGATCCATCGACCTCTGGGTTATGGGCCCAGCACGCTTCCGCTGCGCCACTCTGCTCTTCCTGCCTGCAGTCAGACTCCTGCCGTACTTCACATCCTGTCGTCAGACTGCGGATTGTGAAAGGCAACTTGCGTGGAACTAGACTGGAGTGGCAATTAAAGACAAACTAGCAGAGGATGGTTTCGATCCATCGACCTCTGGGTTATGGGCCCAGCACGCTTCCGCTGCGCCACTCTGCTATATCTCACCCCAGATGGGACTCGAACCCACAATCCCTGGCTTAGGAGGCCAGTGCCTTATCCATTAGGCCACTGGGGCTAGTCTGCTCAGCTGCCAGCCTCAGCTCAACTAGTGTCAAATTACGAAGTACTACTGATTACTTTCAAGGTTGACAAAAGCAGTTTATTGATTTTCAGCTGTAGGGGCTTTACCTGGCAGAAAGTACTCCAGATTGTGGCAGGTGAAGATGAGTTTCATGTTTTGAAATGTTTCCATGAAAGAGGATCGTTTGAAAAGATCTACGCCAAGGTAATTTGTAGTTATACATGGGAAGTGCCTAAATGGTTTAGACAAGAATGTATTTGGCCAGCAAGATTGTTTCATTGTTTTTCAACCCATACATTACTATAAGCGAAAGAGAAACAGTAAAAAGCAAATATGGAAATAAGGAAAATACTTTCACACATCACCAGGATATAATTTTATAATGACACCATGACTAAGTATTTTGACTGTCTCTGTTACAAACCATGACAAAAGGACTTGGCATATTGACATATTCATTGGGTTGTGGGATTTTGCAGGTAATCCATTGTGTGGTGACTAATTGTTTTGAGAATGATTCAAGAAATGTACCAAAGTGACTGAGAAAAACTGCGAATAGAACGAAACTTAGAGTCGTGGGTTCGTATCCCGTCTGTGGCGTGTCCAAAATAATTTAAAACATTCCGAATTTTCATATGTGCGTTTAAGCAGTTAGAAATGTATTTCTCAGATAGATATGGATGCGGAAACACCCACATTTTCTCCCTTCTCTCTCCTCTCTTTTCTCCCTTTTTCCTTCTTTCCCCTCAAACCATGACAAAAAGGACTTGGCATATTGACATATTTATTGGGTTGTGGGATTTTGCAGGTAATCCATTGTGTGGTGACTAATTGTTTTGAGAAATGCACTGTATTTAAAATGTTAAGAATGATTCAAGAAATGTACCAAAGTGACTGAGAAAAACGAATTTCTTTGTTGCAATGTCTTGCTAGGAACAGTAGATGGCAACATTGATCGACATTTGATTCCTGTGTTCTTCTTAAGAATCATGACCTCATACTTCAGCATGCCTCAGCCTCAAAACACTTTGCAATGTTATGTCTTGAAATTCTTGACCTGCAAATCAGCATTTTTTTTTTTTTTGCTGCCTCTGTGAAATACTTTGTAACAAGTGCTCTATAAATAAAGATTATTATTATTATTATCATGTTTAGCCATGGGAAAATTGTGCAACGGTAACTTACAGGATGGTAGTTTCTGCCATTAGTTCAGTTAAGTACTGTAAATGAAACTGTATGCTTTGTCAGAATTTGTTGAAGTCAATTCACATAGGAAACAAGGAAGTCTCATCCTCTGGCATTATATGCTATCCACGGCCGGCCATAGCACATTTGGCGCCCTAGGCAAGCTTCACTCCTGGCGACCCCCAGTTGTTCATGTTAGTTGAATCATGTCTAATTAACTGGCTAGCTCGCTACACCAAAACTAACGTTGTTATAATTACTCAAATTTCAATTTCATGACACAACGAAAATGACGCAAATTGCGGTACAGCTGAACTTGCGCTATGTTTTGCTAAAGATAGCCTGATGACAGTTTCGACTGAATGGCAATGATAACAAGGAACGTCAACACGTCACTGGCTAGCCAGCGTTAGCTAACTAGCGATATTACATACAATCCATTCGCTAAAGTTGACAATACAATACTTGGATTTTCACCAGTATTCCTCACTTGTTGACAAGTTGCCGTGTTTGTCTTCCTAAATGGGTGTGCTATGCAACGAGTAAGCTTTTTGTAGTGTTGTTGCAATAGCTATTGGCTTTATCTGTGCGCCCCTGGTGTACTTTATGACTGGCTGGCCCTCAATATTTTAATCATGTCTTTTTTGTATAATGTATAATAAATGGACATATTATTTTTGATATACCCACCTCTGTAAAATCCTAAAATAACTATGTGACAGGGAGTATAAGGCTTTCAATGATAAGGTACATATTTCCTTCTTAACTCCACCAAAGTGCCCGGGGCAATTCTGGCATTCGTGAAAGTTTTCTTATCTGGGATTCATTCTAGGCTAAGAACAGGATTTAAGGATTTACCTTTCTCCTTGGCACATTTCTCTTCTTCTTCCTTTCTTTTCTTTTTGAATTGCGCCCCGGATGGCTTTTGCCTCTTCATAGTTTATTTCGTTGACGTTGGTTGGACACACACATTCAAACCATACCCCTCAATCTGATCACATGTTCTGACAACATCCAGGAGGTACTTACCCCTTCCTCTTTCGATTTTTGGCTAATTTTTCCCATAGACATATATATATATCTATATATGTCTATGATTTTTCCATTATGTTAGATTCATTTTTGTCAAAATATTGGTTGGAGATATAGAAGGGGGCGCAAAAAAACTCTGCCCAGCAAAAAAAAAAAATTATAAGATTTTTTTGGAGGGGCGCCCGAGGCAACCATAGACATGTATAGACCCATAGACATAGTATACATATGTCTATGTATAGACCTATGTCTATGTAGGCAACCGCCTATGTCGCCTGTAGGAAGGACCGGCCCTGATACAACCATGACGTAATCATTACACAGTGACAGCGCTTGCCACAGCAACAGGAAGCAGGCCTGGCTCCGATTGGTTTAGGAGGTATGCTCAGAGCATAATGCTCTGTGTAACAGCTGTGTGTGCCTTCAAAAAGCTAGATCAGGTTACAGCCCAAACGTGACTGTCTGTTGCTTCCTGAAGAGAGAAGAGTTTGTGTGTGTGTGTGTGTGTGTGTGTGTGTGTGTGTCTGTGTCTGTGTCTGTGTGTGTTCTTCAGGGTATTCTTGGCTTCTCCTGGCTATACGGGATCTTTCACACAGCTCTCTCTAGACAAGCGGGGAAGGAGGGGGAAATCCTGTTGGGGCTTCCCTTTGAGGCATTTTTGGAATGGGATGTTGCTTCAAAGATAGCCTACCTTGAAATATCACTTATGTACAGGACCAGTCTTCCTGGGAGGAATGAAGTATATTCCTGGACTGAATGAATGGGAAGTGTGATAAGAGGTCTTTCATTTCTAATGAATCTGAGTATGTCCTCAGCATTGAGTCCATGGACATGCTACAAATGTGATAGAGCTGGAAAATAGATACAATGTTGCTGAATTTAACAGAAGGTTTCGTGTCTTTTCTTGTTATTTGAATGTACAGTTCTTGATTATAATTGAATAAAATGTTTTGGTCAGATTCAAATCTGTACTAAATAAAACTCTGGTGTTCATACACAGTCCCAGCACTGACATAAAAAGGCTTTTCTATTCTATTCTATTTCTATTCTATTTCTATTCTATTTCTATTCTATTCAAATGGAACACAATCAAAGGGGCTCAAACCGAGCCATACACTATTCCACCCAATCAACAACAAGAGGTGCTCTTTGCTACAGAAGCACGGACGAGAAGGGTACATCTGATTTTCTGTCGTGCTCAAACATCTTTCATCTTTTCACAAGCACTTTGAATAACCAATATATATTTATGAATTGTGTAATATAAATGAACTCGCATTGCCTTGTCCTCTGATATCATCTTCAGCGTAGTCGTGGCCCAGTGTATTTTACTATTTGCTCCAATCCACTTGTGGTGTCCTAGATAAGTAATCCGCTGTACAATTCAGCTTCCCTGCCTAATACAAAACCTCAAAATCAAATGGCTAAATAGGCAAAAACTATACTTCTAAACTACAAGTCTGCCATTATTGTCTCTCATTTTGCCAAGCCATGTCAAGGCCCGATGCTCAGTCTCCAACATTAATCAAAGGCACACAAGGTAATACTTGAAGGAGTCCAACGCCCACTTAATTGCCAAGCATTCTGTCGCCACGGTTGAATAGCTACATTCCCGTGCTAAACGGCGACTAATGTGAGCTACTGGTTGTTCTTCCCCCAGTTTCACCCTGGAGCAATACTGTCCCTAGCCCCTGTTCTTCTGCCTCCACAATAAAGGACTTTTCCAAATCAGGACTACACAGCACTGGATCCTGACAAAGAGCCTTTTTATCACAGGCCCTGAAAAGCCTGCTCACATTCCTCAGTCCAGTGGAGCTTTTTTGGACAGCTCGCATGGCCTTGTCCTCTGATGCCATCTCCAGCAAAGTCGCTGCCTTATACTGTTACTGTTTACTGTTTACTGTTTACTGTTTACTGTTTACTGTTACAGTTTACTGTTACTGTTCACTGTTACTGTTCACTGTCTTTTACTATTCACTCCTAATTTGACCCACTGGAAATGCCTCATCATTTTATTCAGACCACTCCAAATGCTAGTTTCTTAGATCTATATCTATATCTATATCGATATCGATATCTATCTATCTATCTATCTATCTATCTATCTATCTATCTATCCATATATATATATACTGGGCTGTATATACAGTATATACTCTAAATATTGTATAGATAATATACAGGCCACCACTGTACTGTAAGTCTTGTGTAGACAGATAGATTGATGGATAGATAGGGTGTGATAGGGTTAACATGAGCGTGCGGAGCTGGGTATGACTCGAGGGCACGTGAAGCTGATAAATCACATGACCAGTTTAAGTGGGAAAGTCACGTCCTCTGGGTGGACGGTGTTTCAACAGGTCTGCTCAGGTCATTCTCAGGTCTCCGTGTTTGCTTTGGTGGCACAACAGACTATGAACAGCATGTGTTCCCAGGAGCAATGAGACTATGAGACAAATGTGCATTATACGAACTCTGCAACACCTCCCCCAGACACATTTCATTTGCCAGAGGCTCCTTTGGGGGATTTAAAGTATTTGTTTAAAGAATTTAAAATCTCCATTGCAGTCCCATGACTTAACAAGCGGAAGGGAGTTGAATGTCTTGATGCATGTCTTGGCCATCGGCTCATGTTTTCTTCGCATCATAACATCCAGATTTTTAAATCCCCATCCGCATGACATCTGTCACAAATAAATCAGAATCAGAATCAGAATCAGAATTCTTTTTAATGGCCAAGTATATTTACACATACAGGAAATTAACTTGGTGTGGAATGGATTTCATACCAAAATACCTCTTCTCCCACCCAGTTTTGCAAGTTATTTATTTATGGGCTGTGATGCGTATCCACATGTACCTTTGGGTAATATGCGTTTCTACTATATTTATTCCAAGGTCTGTTTTTGTCATGAGAACTGACCGAATCACCTTTAATATACTAAATATACGTCCGGAAAACAGTGAGAATATGTGGTTTAAAACTTCCAGGTCAAGTTTGCTCTGACTGCTATGATCCAATCACCTTCTATATCATTTTGATCAGTGCTCAGGGCTCAACACTAATCCAAAACTCTGATGGAATATTTCCAGACCACAATGAGAATGTGTGGTTCGGCTGCGCCAGGCCAGAGTTCCAGGACAAGGTCACTAAGACGCATCACAGCAACCCGTACACAGAGGAGCTGTTTCTGCCAGTTATGAGGTGGCATCGGTAGATCTATTTAAAAGCTTAAAAAACAGGAAGTGCAGAGTCAGAGAGGTGTGTTTGAAATAGAGCATATTTGCCACACGCATGTTGTATGCTTGACAACTCCCAGCTGTTCTTTGGTGTATTAGACTGCTTGTCCGCTTTGGGAGTATGTCCAAGTCAACACCACACACACACACACACACACACACACACAGACACACAGACACACAGACACACAGACACACACACACTCCCACACACACACACACACACACACACACACACACACACACACACACACACACACACACACACACACACACAGACACAGACACACACAATCCTCAGAGGTTCTGGGTATGTGTGTGTGTGTGTGTGTGTGTGTGTGTGTGTGTGTGTGTGTGTGTGTGTGTGTGTGTGTGGTGAGGCAAGAGTGGTGTAAATGTAACTAACAAACTGGAAGAGAGGGGGGGGTGTTTGTCATTGAACACAAGTGTCATGACTGCGTGTGGCAAATATGCTCTATTTCAAACATCTATTTCCCCCTCTCTTCCAGTTTGTTAGTTACATTTACACCACTCTTGCCTCACCACACACACACACACACACACACACACACACACACACACACACATATGTGTATGTGTGTGTGTGTGTGTGTGTGTGTGTGTGTGTGTGTGTGTGTGTGTGTGTGTGTGTGTGTGTGTGTGTGTGTGTGTGTGTGTGTGTGTGGGAGTGTGTGTGTGTCTGTGTGTCTGTGTGTCTGTGTGTCTGTGTGTGTGTGTGTGTGTGTGTGTGTGTGGTGTTGACTTGGACATACTCCCAAAGCGGACAAGCAGTCTAATACACCAAAGAACAGCTGGGAGTTGTCAAGCATACAACATGCGTGTGGCAAATATGCTCTATTTCAAACATCTATTTCCCCCTCTCTTCCAGTTTGTTAGTTACATTTACACCACTCTTGCCTCACCACACACACACACACACACACACACACACACACACACACACACACACACACACACACACAGACACAGACACACACAATCCTCAGAGGTTCTTGCATCATCCTGTATGAAGGGGGTGGGTATGTGTGTGTGGGTATGTGTGTGTGTGTGTGTGTGTGTGTGTGTGTGTGTGTGTGTGTGTGTGTGTGTGTGTGTGTGTGTGTGTGTGTGTGGTGAGGCAAGAGTGGTGTAAATGTAACTAACAAACTGGAAGAGAGGGGGGGGGTGTTTGTCATTGAACACAAGTGTCATGACCGTCCCTCCAGGCGTTCCCCTGCCAAGCATTACTCAGCTCTTAACCCACCCAAAATCCCTCTCCTCTCCAGTCCCTCTGAATCACTTCTTTTTTCCAAAGCTTGTCCCTAGACCACCCCAGAACACAAACTGTTTTTGTTAGGCCACTAATATGTTTGTATATATGTATGTGTGTGTGTGTGTGTGTGTGTGTGTGTGTGTGTGTGTATGTATGTGTGTATGTGTGTATGTGTGTGTGTGTGTGTGTGTGTGTGTGTGTGTGTGTGTGTGTGTGTGTGTGTGTGTGTGTGTGTGTGTGTGTATGTGTACCACAATCAGGCGAGCGACAGACAAGGAGAGGAATAATAATGAGAAGAATATGTTTAGAAAAGGTTCCTTCAGCTTCAAACCCACAAACACAATATGCAAGTCAGATGTCAGATAAGAGCACAATATCTCATTCTCCACCAAAGTTACATTGGGCCTGTGAAGTGGGATCACAGACACACACCACACACACACACACACACACACACACACACACACACACACACCACACACCACACACACACACACACACACACAGACACAAACGTTCACACACACACACACACACACACACACACACACACACACACACAGGGAAATTATGTGAGGGGCGCTTGGGTTTCAGACCAACTTCTGTCTTTGTTTCTCAACCAGACCATCCGCGAACCAGCTAAAACCAGCCCAGGCTCTCCGTGATGCCTTTGAGTCATTCTGATGGGGCGGATTTACCGGAATACGGGACCCAAACAAAGGGACTGGGTCGCAGGGTGCGTAATGGGATACGATGGGGAATCATGGAGCTCTGGAACAGGAAATTACTGGTGTGTTTTGGAGCCGGAATTGGGGACTGACTGTCTACAGGAAAGGGGTCAACGAGGATGTCATGGATGTGTTTTCATGTTTTCTCACCTCAGTGATGGTGTTTACGGAGGACTTGTTTTAAAAGTGTTCTTTGTACGTACTTCAAAAAGAGAGAGCAAAACAAAACAATGTCTTCTCTGAAAAATGTTGTTACCATAACAGTGATTGTCAAACCGCTATATATGAGGTTTCTTCAATGGATTGAAGATTTCTAAAGTTTAAAGGATTCTGTGGTTGTATTCTGGAAGTCTATCTATTGATAATTCTACCAATCTCTTGTCTATGCAGTTTTCCAAGGCAGCCTATATATGAGCCTTTAAAACAGCCACCACTGTTCAAATAAGTAAACATTTAAGAACAGGTCCCATAAATTCCTTGAAAGACCTAGAGGGTCACTCCAGAAAGTGGAATGCAAGGTTTTGAAATAAAAAATTCAGATGCTTATTTTCCTACACATTTATCCAGTGGTCAGCTAGAGCGTGTTATTACTGTCATAATACCAGGGTCCAACAGAGAAACTCACAGCTCAAAGTTTTCTTCTTTTTTTTCTTCTTTTCAAGAGTGGAACTAGGTGAAGTCATGAAAGGGGCATTTGTCAGAGCGCACTTCCCTCCTCCATATATTTGCTGTGTTGAGTGTTTCATTACTGTATGTGAGGGAGCTTGTGTGTGAGAGAGAGAGAGAGAGAGAGAGAGAGAGAGAGAGAGAGAGAAGGAAGGAGTGAGGGAATAAGGAGTGGTCCCTTACTGTTCACCTACATACGTACACTCATGATGTTGAGGCAAACAGCAGAATCATGCAGCTCAGGTAAACAAACATGTCATGTGACCCTTGGGCTGCCTCCGCAGTTGACACCAACCACACAGGTACTGTGTCCATGGTGACCCTCTAGGTTTGTTTACAATCTTAAGCAGTCTTCAACTCCCCTGCCAGTTTAACAGAATGCATAATTTCTACTTAGTAGTTATACATACACACACACAAATTGTAGGCTTACAGACGACAAAAGTCAGTGAGATGTTTTTGTTTTTTTATTACAAAAATGTATTGACATTTTATAAAAAAAATAAGGCGAATGAATCATTGTAGGAAACATAAATACATAAATAACAAAAACAGCATGACTTAGATCAGACTGGTAGTTTTTTGGGATATCAAAGGGTTGTGTGGCTTTATGTTAAAAATATTCCAAAGACATTTTTTTTTTCAAGTAACAACAATGTTTTCCGGTCCACGTTGGGAGAAGGAACTTACAAAACACGGGTATCAATACTCACAAACCCATCAGTGCATGTATTGCAAATGGCGACTACAAAGGCTAGTGTGAATTACAGCATACCATGTAATCAAAATGAACTGTGGCTACAATTTTACAATAAGCACATACTGTATATTCAGGTCACCTTAAGGTATGTGCATCATACATATTGCTTCATACATATCGTTTGTCAAAAACAAAACAAAACAAAACAAAACAAAAACAAAAACCGAACAACCCAGTGTGGTGACTGGAGGACACTGACAAAACTAACAGGGCACAATGTGCTTTGTTTAGACAAAGCAGATGGGCGCCTATTAACCCTACTGTATCTATAAGTCACAGTAAGGTTTTCTCAGTCAATCAATCAATCAATCAATCAATCAAACCAAACCACTTAATCTTGAAAATAAACTTTGGTTACATACACACAAAGACAACAGAAAATGTAATAATAATAACAATAATTATTAAAAAACAACAACTGACAAGTACATCAACACTCCCTGTACTACTCATTCACGCACACTGTTTTCTGTTAATGTTTTTGCATTTGTAAGTGTCAGAAAAAAAAAACATAATTATTTCAATTTTTTTTTCATTATCTCTACAGCTTTTCAATACAGCATGGCTTCCTTGCTAGGGTATCTGCAACCGTTGCTGCATTTGAGATTAAAAAGGAAATCATCCATTTCTTTTTGGTAGCTTAAGTGCAGTATCTGTAATTGTAAACTTAAACCGTCACTTAGCTGTGTGTTCTATGTGTGAGAATTTGCTCAGGGCCTCTTAAAACAAGGCCATAACAACATAACCCTGCAGAACCGTCATATTCTTAAAGTCCCATGGTCAGATCAAATCAAATAACCCAACATAACCCTAATGTTTTAACACTACAGTTATGGTCAAGCTAGAACACCTTGTTTACGTTGCAGTTTAAATGCATTTTAAGGAATACATCAATTACACTCCCTTTCCCCTTGCTTCAAAATAAACATATTTTTTTCCAGAGGCAGGTTATCGCTATGTAGACTTGTTTGGATATCCTGGAGCAGACCAGCGCGACCCAGAGGAGCAACGTTGTTGCTTAGGCGACGGCTGCCACCAGGTCGTTAGTGTATTCTTCGTCAGAGGCGCGGGTGTCTCCCTTGGGCCTGGGCCAGCAGGGAAGGGAGGAGACGACGAGGAGGAAGCCCCCCAGCAACACACACACACCACTGAAGTAGAAGGCCAGGTCGTAGGACTGCATAAAGTCGAAGAACCAGCCTGCCAGAAAGAAGAGGAAGAATGAGATCAGTGTTAAGAGCGACCAGTTGCTACTGACCAGTGTCCAGTATGTTTTCAACTCACATGTGAAATAAAATGTACACTTTTCAGATGCCTTTCTCAAAAGCCACACTACCCTTGCAGGGCTGAGCAGTGTGTGTAGAGGGATTCAGAGTCACTAAAGTTTGAGCCAAAATGGCTTCTGTCCTTACCTACAACTGGAGGTCCCAGCATGATCCCGAAACCACCGAAGAACATGAGGATCCCGTGCGCCTCAGTGAGCCGCTCAATGCCCACCACCTTGGTGGTGACGTACGGCGTGATGGACCAGTTCCCCGACATGAACCCGATCACCGCGGAGATGACCTGCAGCCCCACGTAGTTCTTGGTGAAGGGGATGGCGAGCAGAGCCATGCCGGAGCCCAGAGCAGTGAAGGCGTAGAGGTAGACGCTGTTCATCCAGCGGATGTCCGTCATCATGCCCAGGCCCAGCTTGCCCAGCACGCCGGCCACCTGAACGATGGACACCAGCGGGAAGAGACTCACGCCTTCGATGAGGCCCTCGCTCTGCGCCACATCCTCCATGAAGAGCAGCGGCGGGAAGGCGCCCAGGCTGAAGAGGAAGATGCTGACGCAGAGCGAGCCGAAGACGCGGTCCTGGAACAGGTCGGCTGTCGAGCGCGCGTAGGAGGAGTACGTCTTCTGCTTCTTCTTGATGACCTCCACCAGCACCGCGCAGATGGAGAAGCTACGCTTGAACACCACCGGCTCCGTAGGCTCCTTGGTCTCCGTGGCGATCAGTGGGTTGTCTGCGGTTTTGTCGCAAGGTGGCTTGATAGGGTCGAGGTCGGAGGTCACAACCTTCTCCAAGAGTTGGCCCTCGACCTTCTCAAAGGCGGCGGCTTTCTGTTTGAGGTAGTAGGCGGGTAATTGCAGTGGCCTCATGAGACCTGCGCAGGCGATGACGTTGAGGGCCAGGGAACCGATGATCAGCAGGCAGCCGTCCAGGCCGAAGAGCTCAACCAGCTCGTTCTGACCAGTGGCGTAGATGAAACCTCCAAAACTAGTACCTGAAGAGAGGCAGAACCGGTGAGTATAATGTGCTCGTTGACTGGAAACATTGCAGAAATTCTAAAATTCAACAAATAATGTCCAATCGCAAAGGAATTTCAAAACAGACCACGGACTGTGGGTGGCTCCTAGCATTCCATACTAGTGAGAGATTGTTTATTCTGTCATTTGTAGTGTTCCGTTCTGGGAGAGTGTGGATCGTGCCTCCCTTTTGTGTCTAGTGTTAGTGTGTGTGACTTGTTTCGTCTGTATAAGTTAATTGCGTTAGTGTAGCGTTAGCTTTCACCGTCAATGTCTTTGTCAGTGTAAAGTAAGACTTGCCTTCCGTTTCTCCCATTCTAAGTCAATGTGTATGTGGTTAACCGATGCAAATACATGGCATCAAAGGACTGTGCAGTAACCGTTTGAGGAGACTGTCAGATATTCGATATATCAAAACTGGGTTATATGCACAGTCCTACAACAATGCAGATGTTATTAAATGAGAATAAATAAAATGTAATAAATACAATAAATAAATAAAATGTTTGTATTGTTAGTGTAGCTACAGGTTTGGTGTCTGTACAATTCAAACGATGAAAATCCAATGTATACAGTTCTACTTTTAGAATTGAATGTTAAATGACAGAGACAGTGAAAAGTAGGAAACTGGCATCATACCTGTGGAGACAATCCCAAGAGCGAGGCCACGTCTCTTGTCAAAATACTGACAGGTGATCGTCATGGTAGCAGCATAGACCAACCCGCAGCCTAGTCCTGGAAAACAACAGAATAAAGCACCTCAATACAGCACCCGGACAGGAAGCACCTCAAAACAGCACCCGAACAGGACTGGCAATGGGGATTCTTCTCTTGGCTGCTGTCTTTTGACTCATAACACACGTGCACTGAAACAGCAACAGAAGACCCACTAATGTTTTTCCCAGTGACATTCAAAACACGGAAGGTGTTCAAAATGATTTCCTGGTGAACATAACACAAGTGCTGCAGACATGTATACCTTCAGTGCACTCTCGCTTTAGATATAAGCATCTATATGACTTTCTAAACTGTACTATTTCCTCGATAAAACATGCAATGACAATATATCTATCTTCTTCAAAAGGAGGGTATGAGGGTAGGTCAGGCTTACCGACGACTACACCGTAGGAGAAGATGAGGAAGGAGACGTTGGGTGCAAAGGCGCTCAGCATGAGACCCCCTGACACCATGACCCCGCTGAAGATGGTCACCGGCCTGGCTCCAAAGTTCACCACACATGCACTGCATATGGGACCTATCGGGAGAGGGAGAGAGAGAGAGAGAGAGAGAGAGAGAGAGAGAGAGAGAGAGAGAGAGAGAGAGAGAGAGAGAGAGAAACACACAGTGAAAGAGATTCAGTTAGTCAACAGCAATCAGCAAAATCTGATAAACAGATGGCTTACCAATAGGCATCCATTCATGTATGACATAGGTGATAGCTATTCTGGGATGATGGGACACTCCAGAAGCACTATGCTAACATAAGTAAACAAAGCCTTGCCTTGGGGCTTTTCCCATGCTTTCCAAACCCTCTGGAGGCTAACTGTGTTACTGCAGCACAGCGGGATGCTCTATAGTCTGTCTCTATCTAGAGATTCTGTTAGGACCACAAGGCAAGTGCATCTGCTGACAGCATCAATGACCCAGTGGTACAATACATACACCATCATTAGCCATCAGCTGTTCCAGAGCTGGGAGCGATACTGACAAAGCAGCTTTCTGGTCAATGATTGGAATGCAACTGACAGATCTGTTTCATAACTGACCCCATAAAGATGGTCGATAAAGATGAAAGTGAGAAGGTTATCAATTCACTACTGCTGGAGGGATATTACAGTGCAGTATCCAGGGTGATTACTGCGACTAGTCCACTGTGTCATGGCATTTCAGGCAAAAAGGGTAAAATATTACTTTCATAACATCCTGGACAATGCAGAGCTTTCATACTAAAAAGCAGCATCTATTTGGTTTGTTTTAACCAGAGCTTTTTTCAATAAGAAGCTTTTGCTCAGCTTTCGGGGGACACTGATGGACTCACATTTGGGTAGAGTTATCACGGATGAGTGTCACATGAGTGTTCAATTCCCTCTTAGTAGTGTATATAATATAATCATTGTGTGCAGAGAAGTAGCCATGTTTATTTTTCTTCAAACGGGGGGATTAAAGCGTCTCAGGCAGGATCAAAAGAACCACACACACACACACTTTGAACTTACTTGCAATCAAGCCAATGCCAGACACCAGGGAGCCCACCCAGGCTGTCATGCCTTTGCCCTCCTGATACGTGCTCAACCACTCTGGATAGAGCACTCCCACCGACTGGGGGGACCCATAGGCCAGGAAGAGAGCCAGGAAAGATGCCACCACCACGGCCCATCCCCAGCCACCGTCCGGGGCTTTTTTAGTGCTCGGAAGTGTCATTTTGTGTTGTTGTTGTTTTTTTTGTGCTTTAAGGAGCTGAGGTTCTGTGGCCGAGTTTTCCTAGAGGGAGACAAAGATGATGTGAGCAAGTGTGTTAATGGACATAGAATGATGCAAGGTATAGGTTAACAAAAAAGAAAGAAAGAAAGGAAACGGTCCTTTAAATAACTAACCTGTGATACATTTAAGAAAAAAAATGTTTTTGAAAATGCTGGTTCCTTACTAGGAAACCGCGCCCTAAACTGAGAAGAGTTTTCTTCATGGTCCGCTATGAGCGCTCTTGGCGTTACGTTTGAATGAGCGAAGGCGCATTCCATTCGATCGCCCTTGTGTTCCAAGATATCAGTTGAGCGCACTGATAGTTAGCGCGCACTGATGGTGCGCAAAATCAAAAGTTTGCGGTCGTTCTTTGTTTGGGGACTATTTATTGAAAGACAACGCAAAAAGTTCACCAAAATATCAAAAGCAACCAAAACAGATTCGACATTAAATGAGAGATTTTTCATCATTATAACAATAACAATAACAATTTCTCAAAAATGTCTGTCCACAACTGCTAAAACATTTGTAAATAACATTCAGTAATAGCATATTTATACTTGACATTGGACCAATCAGAGTAAATTAAATCGCAAGTCTAGCATACTAAATTTTAATAATAATAATAAAAATGATAGAACAAAATCAATCTTACCTCCGATGTCCAGCCACCTGCAGACAGACTAATGTTTATATTCGTCAGCTTTGAAGTAGCTCGTTGGATACGGCTAGCTGGCCCCTGGACCTTCGACAAATACTTTAGATATCATTTTTGCAAGACTTTGCTAAAGGACTAATGCAGAAACAGCATCTTCTGAATGGTAACATCATATTCTCGTTCACTCTTCAGTCTTCAGTAGCAGGCTGAGGCAACTGAGGGGGAAGGCTGCAGTAGCAGCTTTTGTTGCCGGGTGTTGAAACCGGTTTGAAGCTGTTCTCGCTGGTCTGCCTATTCCGATATCTAACTTCCTCCTCTTTTACAGTGATTATAAGCACAGCTGTTCTGAACATCAAACGACTCATAGTCGAGTCGAGAGCTGAGAAAGACGTTGTTTTGTCTGTGTATGTAAAAATTGAAATTGTCCGTCAGTTTCTTTCCTCTCCATTAAAATACTGACAGATGCAACGGACCCCTTCCCATAGGCTGTGAGCAATAATGTTAGGCTATATTTCTCAGCAAAGGTTCCCAAATGTAATATATCTTAACCAAATGTAATATTCTAACCTTTTAGAATGTTTTGTCACCTCGTGGCTATACCCTCAAACGTCAAAAAGAATGAATCTTGTATAACTCCTCAGAGAACTATAAACAAATCATATCAGCCAATCTGATAAGGCAGAATTTTCCCAACAAGAATATGTTTAAGGACCAGTCCTCAATGGTTTTGGTCGACGTGTTTCATAATGTTACATTTTCATTTCTAACACATCTTGCCTATGTTGTTGTACATAAACATATGCCACGTGCACGATTTCAACCGCAGAGGCGCTGTGCCACATTTGACACCGCCGCTGTTCCAGTCCAAACCGGTTGTCTGATGACAATACACGTGCACACATAGGGTTGAGTTGGGGGAAGGATACAAAAAGACGAAAGCATACCCTCAGGACGTCGGTTCAGAAATCTGTATTAAGAATACTGTGTTTATTGACTTTTCAATCCATGTGTATAACTGTTTCAAGCTACCATGACGTCACTGTGTTTACAGTCTACCTCAGTTGTTCTGTGCACACAAATAGAAAAGCAATCGACCTTGACAATTAACTATACAGGGTTGAATCAACACACAGCGACGGTATATGTTCACACTTATCAAATACGAGTAAAAGAAAAAAAACAAAATTACTCCTTGTGTGCGCACGCTCGCACCCGCACCGCTCAAAGTTAGGCTCGCCTCGCGTCTCCTCTCGTCTCGTGTCTCACTGCCCTTGCTGGAAGGGGAAACTCAGGCAGCAGTTCTTTTGTCTTATTTGACGGACAGGGCAGATGACAGGATGGCGTGGGAATACAGTGAAGGGTTACCGCATTTAACCCATATTTAGGCTACTGATTAGCCACTCAAAATTGGACTTTAAGACATTCGGATTAATAAGGACATACAAACTTGCTGGAAAAAGAGCCAACAATAGCCTACACCAGTCTCCTAAATCATATCCCCGATTCCCTTGATAACATAACATGAACACCCCTAGACACGTTGGGGTCTGTGAATACTTCCATCAGAAAGTAGAGATTTGTATATTGTTACTCATTTCTTGGTCCCAGATTGGAAAAGTTTGAGCTTACTGATTACCATTCATCGGCACTAATCAAAAATAGAAAATATGAGGGGAAAGGCTGTATTGTTCTTGCTTCCAAGTAGCTAGCACTATTTAAGGGTTTCAACACACTAGGGTGACCAGATACAAACAGACCAAATGTGGGATGAGACGTAGTTTGACAATGTCTGTCTAACTCTAGGAATTTCTATTCTGCCATTACATCTATACTTTGTCCTCTAGTCGATGCAACAGCACACCAATTAGGCCATACAAGATACAGCTTTTGAAAAGATATGATGAAAGATATGAGCACAGGGCTGTGTTGCCATCCCAAAGGCACACTAATGTCACATTGATATTGATAGACATCCAAAATAAACATTCCTTAAAGGCACAATCCAAAGAACCAGGCATCATGCAGCGTATTTAAAAGGCAGTGCGCACAATGGATCCAACTGAAGTCCTTTACAAACGCAAGATAAGGAAGGTCTGGAAATAAATAAATAAACACGCTGCCATAGTTGCAACGCTTAAGTAACACAACCGTGTGTTCAACGCACCACCTTTTCCGTTTAAATAACTGGGCTGGATGTGCCTCTGGTTGCTGCTTTTGACGTCACCTAGTGCTATTAAAGAGAGCAGAAACTATGCCGCAACGGCAGCGCCTCATGTGCCGGGCGGGGAAAAGAACGCATCAATGTGTTCTTATTTTTGACAATTAAATGAAAATGCTGGTCATTATCTCAATATGCAGGACCTGCTCACCTGGTCACCCTAACACACACAGACCCTCAGCCAGAATCAGTCCCTCCGTTGAATGCGATCGGTGATTTCAACGCATCCGCATTTTTCTATTTTATAGGCTAGTTTGTTTATTTACTCCATTAATTGCGAATTGTCAAACCAATTATGTAGGCCTATGGCATGTTACAATTGTCATCAGTCGACCTCTCCTGATATTTGATAAGATAAATAAAATACAACACTGTATGAGCTAATAATTATAGTAGCATCTATATCGGAAAACAATGATCAGAACAACCTGTTGTGTCAAAACGCATCAGCGTCAATATCTTGCGCAAGGTTACAGGTTCGCTAATTGACAATACAATGCATGACACAGATGGAGATAAAACAGTTATCTCATTGAAAATCGCATTGTTATTCTGCCCTATATTCACTTGGTGAAATTGTAAATAGTGCTCGAACATAACGTAAAACTTCAGGCATCTTGGCGTGTTCAACTGCTTATTCCGCCGTTCGTGTTGCACTGAGATGACATATTTCCAAAATAAAAGTCCCTACATAAATTCGTGCATGTTTAAGGGATTTTTGTGTGGGTAGAATATCGGTAAAGTAAGTCTAGGAATTGTCAAACAATTTTAAATAACAATACTTCTTTATCAATATAGTGCAGGATTAATGTTCAAAAGTTACTGTTAAAGTTCAAATGCTGGGCCATTATATTTTTCTAGATTTCATTAACATTTTAGTATAGGTGAAATGACCCTCAGATGAAATCACATAACCTATCTAAAATGAGTGCTTGAGATGAAGACAAAAGAACACATGCACACACACAAAAATAATAGGTAACCTAATCTGTTTTATGTGATTTAGATCTCTGATATATCTCTGACACACATAAAGCGCCTAGATCTCAATTTAGCATTTTTGTTCAGAGAACATATTCATCTTCCACAACAGGCAACTTGCCACACACCCTTTTTAAATTACCATGCATCAGAACCAGCCTACAAACGGCAGCATTGTTTCCAGTGAAGCAAAGACTTAGCATCCATTTTCAAAACAAATATTCCAACATTTCGTGGACAGACTAAATGTGTTGATAAAATGGAAAATTCTTGAGGTGTGATAATGCCCTTGTGCCAACACTAAGATGAAGGCAGGTCTAAGGTGAACATGGCCCCTTACTGTTCTCAATTCAAATCACACAATTGGAAACTCACTATGATAGAGGGCTCCCTGTTTCACCTCTAAATGTGGAAAAAGAACAGACCTGCACTAAGAGGAAGTCTGAGTAAATGTAGACACGCTTTTCAAACAGCCTCATACACACATCTCTTGATTAATCATCACCCAAACCTGCCTTAAGAGGTGCAGATGGTCTTGCCTGTGAGGCAGGGGAGGATCAACGATCAGCAAATACAGCCTTTCAAGATGGAGGACACAGTTGATGGTCAGCACATGAAGATCTTGAAACGCGCCACCGTTTGACAAACTAAAAGCTAACAAAGCAACGGGACAAGGACACAGGACACAAAGTGGAACACATGTTAAGGCTTTTAATTGTTTTGATGTGGGGATAAGCTAGATTATGCTTACATTTTCCGCAATACCACAGTGAGTTAAGGCTCAAAGGTGTTCCATCCACTAATGAGAGCTATACAGGAGCGAAACTTTACATTCATTTGTCAACAGTCTTGAACTTAAAATAATTTACCAGAAAGAAAGAAAGAAAAAAAAAAGAAAGAAAGAAAGAAAGAAAAGAAAAGAAAAAGAAAGACAGAGAGAAACCTGATGGTAAATTCTGGTAAAATGACGAAATGTGTAGATGAAATACTTCCTTGTAAAACATATTTTAAACATTCAAAAAAGCATATTTACAAGACAAACGTATAAAATAAGGTTTACAATATATCATTTGAAAATAGCAACCCTCACCCCACAAAGAAAACCTAAATGATACTAAACCAACACAAATCTGGTTCCAGAGTGTCCTCGTGCCGTTTGAATAAAAAAGGAGAAAAAACAAAAGACAAATAAACAAAAACAAAAAACACAACACACACACACACCATATCCAAAAGACTCAAACCTATTCTAACAATCACCGGGCGCTCACTCTTACACAGTGATGGAGGTGTGAGCTGCTTTGATGCCACAAGTGTGTGTTTGTGTGTATGTGTGTGAGCAGGCCACAGTGTTGCCATGAGCATGAAGGAAAACAAAGAAAGATGGACAGACAAAGAAAACAAACGAGTAGAAAGAAAATTTGCAGAATGTTCAAAACATCTTTCTTTCAAGTGTCGTTAACTGCATTGCAGTCATGACTCAAAATCGCTTCCAACTTTGACAGGCTTTGCTTTGTACTTTATTCATGCTTTTATCTGTTTAGGTTTGGTTTCATCATGGAGTGAATGGACACAACACTAAATTAGAAGAGAGAATTATCAGCTAAGTGCTTTGTGTTGTTCTGGTTTCATATCTAAGCTGGTCCGACATAAGGTCGACATAAGGTCCGACATAAAGCACCCAGAAGCTGGGAGCTGAGGGCTGGGAAGGATCGAAAGTCTACTATCGTCACAGAAATGACAGCGGCTTGAAACTAGATCACAAACACAACACACGCAATGGGCAGGATCAAGTTTTGTTTTTCCTCTTTCAAAGCTTAAAAAAAAAAAAAAAAAAAAAAAAAAAAAAAAAAAATACATCTTATTTTACTCATAAGTGATTTTGATCATTCTCTTCTCTTGCGTAGTCATCGCCATCGACACATTCTCAATGAAAATCACAGTGGTACCAGTTTCAGAAGCAACTTGTGAAGAACCTGATGCACAACCTTCCGATGAGAACTAGGATGCTTTTCAAAGAAATATCCCTACTGCCATTCTTCCGCTGATGTTCATTTCCACAGACCTTCACGCAAAAGGTGAATCTGTAGTCTTTGTGTCATGAAAACAGGTGTCAAAAAGTGCTGTCCGGTAGGAAGTGACACCGAAGATACAAAAAACAAAAGGCCCACAGAACACCTTGGATGCGTCCCATGCACAACATGACCAGAGTCAAGGGCAGAGAGAAAGGAAGGAGAAAGAAAACAAAAAATATATATATATTTTACTTAAGTTTGGAGTGACAGTCTTTACTTGATACAGGTACATCTCTGTTACTTTCTCCACCCGTGGTTTCAAAAAATAAATAAAACAAATCTGGTCAATGCAAATTTCTCACTACACCAGCAGCAGAAGCACACGGAATAAAAAAAAAGAAAAAAAGAAAACAACATCTGACCCCAATCAGACCCACTGCAAATCTCATTTGTGAAGAATAGTACTGGGCCCCACAAGCAGCTCTCTGCAAACTGAGGACCCGTTTCTTCTAAAAGGGCAAAATCCTCCAAGCCCTACAGGCACTACTTATCAGACTCTCTATGGCTCCCGCTCAAGCGCACTGGCTATACATTAACCCATTCAAACGGAGTGACGAGTCAATCTATACGTTAACCCATTCAAACGGAGTGACGAGTCAATCTATACGTTAACCCATTCAAACGGAGTGACCAGTCAAGTCAACAACCGCCAACCATCTCCCACAAAGAAAGAAAGAATAAAAAACAAAAAAAAAAACACACACACACACACATATATATATATATATATATATATATACACCTTTAAAGGCCTTCAAAATGTCTTTAGCTGTCAACTCCTGCAACCACTTACTTACTTCTTTTCAGCCAAAGTCAATCGACTGGTACTGCATATACACACATACGCATACGTTAGGTCTCGAGAAAAAGCCAGGGGAAAACGTCAAATCATACTTTTTATACTACGTGTCTAAAATTGATCAGTACCGTTTCTCTGTTTGCGATTTCTCTAGCAGCTTTACATTGGAAGGTATACTGTCCAGTTTCACAGGCACAAACTGATAGCTGATGATGTCTGTCTTCTATTGTATCTAGACATTTTATGCTATAAAGTACCCAGACAGAAAAAAAAATCCCTTTTTTATCTTTGAAATTTCGAGGCTCTAATGCTTTCAGACCACATGTGAAAGAAAGGGGTGTCCCTAAACATACACGCGCTTCGAACCAGCGGAGGAAGGGGGCGGGGGGGGGGGGGGGGGGGGGGGGGGGGGGCAAGGTCGCAAGCACTGAGCAAGGTTATGATGTGGATGCCTGAAGTGTTGTCAAGGCGACAACCAACCAACTGCATTCGAAAGACGGAGACACTTCCTTTTTTTTCTTCTTCTTCTATGAAACTGATGTACAGTTAAGTCTATAAGATCTCAGTGCAAGTCAACAACTTAAATGTTTATTTGGGTAGTGTAAGTGTATTTAAGGGGCGTGGGTGGGTGGGTTGTAAGCCTTTGGCCCTGATGCACAGCGCAAAGTCGTTTGGTGTGTATTTGCATGCGTGCGTTTGCGTGTGTTTGCGTGTGTTTGCGTGTGTTTGCGTGTGTTTGCGTGTGTTTGCGTGTGTTTGCGTGTGTTTGTGGGTCCAGTCCCGTCCGGCAGAGGAGAATAAGGGGGAGGCGGTTGATAATTCATGCGTCCCGTGGCTGCATGGGCGGGCCCAGAGGAGGAGGGGGCTGCGTGAGCACACTGGACTGCGTGTTGGGGGAGGGAGGGGGCGTGGGTCTCTTGAACTTGTCCGGACTGTTGCTCCTTCTTGGCGAGGGTCTCTGTTAGGAGGAGAGACAGAAAGAGAGGGAAGGAGAGAAGTAGAGAGAGACAGGGGAGGGGAGGGAAGACAGGAAGAGAGAGCGTAATGGATAAACAAACAGGTAGGGTGAAGGAAGACAGGATGTGAGGAGAAGGAGAGAGAGAGAGAGAGAGAGAGAGAGAGAGAGAGAGAGAGAGAGAGAGAGAGAGAGATGAGGGTCAGTCATGCCATGGTCATCAGAGAAGAATATCCTCCCTCAGGTCACTTGAGGTCAGCCTGCTTGGTGACTTAGGACAAATGTGTGTTTGGTCAGGTGCAGACTTAAGGTTATCCATCAACTAGTCAAACCAAACTGAGTTTGGGGCGCTAGGAAACCAGTTTCTAGTGTTAGTTTTTCAAGGATTAATCCAATTTAAATCAGAAAAAGGCACATTAATATTGATTAAATGATATTTAAAAAAATATAATCAAGACAAATGCATTGGCTTGCCCAGTTAGCCCTGGTCTCTCAGCATCAGTCTAAAGAGTGCCATGTCCCTAAACCCTTTGGCCTTGTGTCCCATCCTGTGCGTATGTATAGAATCCTTTATATATACATTAGGTAGTATGTAGAATCGTGTGCATGTGTGTGTGTGTGTGCGTAAGTGAGCATCTCTATGTGTGTTGTGTTTGCATGACCAGCTTTCTGTTGTTTTGCTTGTGTGTGCAGAGAGCATCCTTTCTGTACTCTCTTCCTTCTTTGTGTGTGTGTGTGTGTGTGTGTGTGTGTGTGTGTGTGTGTGTGTGTGTGTGTGTGTGTGTGTGTGTGTGTGTGTGTGGTGTGTGTGTATGCGAGACATTGAACGCTGCAGGGCACCGCATGATGAGAATCCTTGTGACAGCAATGTGTGCGTTACGGTAGTTGTACGTGTTATGGTGTGTGTGCGTGTTTAAGAGTAAGTAAGTAAGACTTAATTTATAGAGAGGGTGTGTGAGCTAGATTATGTGCTCGGAACTCTCTGTGTTTAAGTGTGTGTATTTCTGAAGTGTGTGTGTGTGTATTTCTGAAGTGTGTGTATGTGTGCGTTTCTGAAGTGTGTGTATGTGTGTGTTTCTGAAGTGTGTGTATGTGTGTGTTTCTGAAGTGTGTGTATGTGTGCGTTTCTGAAGTGCGTGTATGTGTGTTCTGTGACTCACAGCGATGCCATGCGATGTGCCCACGTGCATGTGAAGGCCGGTACTGTTGTAGTAGGACATCCCCGCTCGGGTGAGGGTGGTTGGGGGAGTGAAGCCCACTGTGTGACTGGCATACGACAGCCCTGAGAGAGGGAGGGAGAGAGAGAGAGAGAGAGAGAGAGAAAGAAAGAGAGAGGTTGTTCAAGGCAACTACAAGTACTTTAGGCTCACTCAGTTCTTATAATGATAACGCTCAATCTGCAGCAATGCGCATGGATACACATTTAGACATTTCTCCTTGGAGCGACAAAGTAATACACGTGCGAACACACACACAAACACACACACACACGCAGACACAGACAGAGACCGAGACCTACGTCTTCTCTAACAGCTCCCTCTCCCTCACACACACACACACACACACACACACCATTCCTCCTGCACTGCTTAGTCGCCATCCCTTACAAAAATTCACAGCTAGGTACATATTCTCAGACAAGTAACTTTCACTCACACTCTCTCTTTCTCACACACACACACAAACACCCCGATAGTTTCTGTTACGCTCATCCAAACACACTGGATTATTTTGAAAACACACTTTTGGGCAAATATGGACCAAGCTGGAGGAACAGTGATCGGTGTAGTTTGTGTAAACACCCTGTAGTTTGGGCTTGGGCTGACACGATCACAAACTGGTCATGGCCACAAAAATCATTAATTGTGACAAACAAACCGCCCAATACAATGAAGATCCACAAAACAAGTGATAACAACATCCACAATCACAAAAAAAAAAACAGTGATGGCTTTCCCACGTGACTAGCAGACACTGCACAACAACATGCAGCGCAGCTTTGGTAAGCGTGAGCGTAGGAAACAGGAAGTCCTGGGCTGAGGAACACACCTCTGCAGCTGTGGGCTAAACGGCTGTCATGATATGCAGACAGGTTACGTTACCTTACTGTGCAGCACAGCGCAGCAGAGCACAGCACAGCGCAACAGAGCAGAGCACAGCACAGCGCAGCAGAGCACAGCACTACACAACACTACACAGCACAGCAGGTTCTCACACTCACAGCAGGTAAGCACAAACAAGCCACACCACCTATTGAACCTTAACACATTGCATGCTGAGTTCAGACAAACATACATCAACCATAAAGTTCAAGGCATTAACTGGTAGACGTGCCTAACCCACATCACATATGAACCCAAGGGACAGGGAAAGGTAACCACGCACCAACCACAAAGTTCACCGTTTCTGTAGAATAAACACACTTAGCCCATATCCATAAATTAAACCATAATATAACATTACTACATTACTATAAAACGACTAAATAATAAATAAATAAACAATAAATATAAAACCATATAAATGTTTCAGCTCATTAATCATCATCATCATGCACTGCAGCGTTTTAATTGACAAAGTGCTACTGTTTTATTCGTCATTAATCCGCGAATCTGAGAAATCGATTGCGAGAGCGCTGTGCTTCAAACGGATAGAACAACAAGGACGGGGCTTGTGCGGACTATCAAAACGCCTGACTGGCATTCAACATGGCTGCCGCTGTGACATTCCTCAAGGCTTTATCATCTCACAAGACAGGCCCTGTTTAAACACAAGCAACAGTCTCCCTCTATTTGGGGCGGGGAGAAGGGGGTTATTGTCCCCAGAACTCTACTGAACTGGCCTGGAAGTTCGAGGAAAAGGGCTTTTATTATGTAATAATTAATATGGCAGTTTATTCACGAGCTTCGTGGGCCTGAGTAGGTCTTAGCTGATTTAATGGAGTTCTAATTACCGTTTGGTAGTTTCAAAGAGGTTGCCAAAGTCATCGATTTACAGGAATTCAAGACATATCAAAGAACTCTAAATGGGGATTACAAGTAATCCTTTTGATTCTCACTCCTATTACACTCATTACACACAGTTAATTCTAAAAGGCCTTTAAATCCAATTAACACATGATTTTGAGCGCAATGAAAGAACTGTTCATTCCGCAGTAAGAACTTATTATTTTACCTGTATATCACCAAAACTTTATTTAATAAAACTGAGGTATGCAGCAGGCTCCTTATGTACTAAGCCTCCTTAGCTACAAGACACATATGGCTGGACTACAGTACCAGTCAAAAGTTTGGACACACCTTACATTTTTGTGTTTTCTTTACTTTTATTATTTTCTACATTGTAGATTTATACTGAATACATTTAAACTACGAAAGAACACATATGGAATGATGTACTAAACAAAAAAAGTGTTATCTACCATGTAGAAAATAATAAGATCAAAAGAAAAATCTTCTCAAAAAATGAGGTGTGTCCAAACTTTTGACTGGTACTGTACATAGAACCACCCAGACCCAGTGAACAGCTGCTCCTACGGGTCATCGATGGACTCTGTACGGTTAAGGTTCATTATTTCCAAGAAAGGGTCTGGAACTTCGCGGCGTGAACAAGGTTCTTTCCTGAAGTGCCTTAGACCAAAAGAACAGACTCCCGCAGGAATCTCATAAAATGACCCACGAGGAAGCCATAAAGTATTTTATTCTTATAGTCTTATATTCTTTTATTATTTGTGTGGCGTGTCTGACGTGGCCACCAGCCTAATTCTGAGAGGGTTTTTGAATACACGGAAATGGCAGACCGCAACGCTCAGTTTGACTTAACTTTACAGCCCTGTCAGGTAAGAAATGAGGGCACATAAAAAATGCAAACTCACCGTACGAGAGAGATTTTTCTTTCGCTCTCAAAATGACCATTTACAAAAACATCTAGATATGTTTCTATGCACAAAGATGGGACAGTTCAAGTTAAATAGTTGTAAAATAACAACATCAACCGTTATCAGCTTCAATCTATTCACTGCTACGGGATCACACCAGGCAGCCAACACTGAAACCATCTGTGATCTGTGTAAACCACATCATTGTGGTTGTGGACCCGTGTAACACAGACACGCACACACACACACACACACACACACACACACACACAGGCACACACACACACACACACACACACTCTCTGTGTTCCACACGAGATGAACACAGTTGGGGCTACTACCACAACGTTTTTATTCCATTTTATGTACTCTGTACATTCTTTTAATAATGTTTTTATTCTACGTACATTGAAAAATCTTTTATTTGTTTTTATCTTTTCACTTTGTCTTTATCTTTCCTTTGGATGATTATTTTTGTACATTATGTACATTGCCTGTGTATGAAACGTGCTATATAAATCATCTTGCCTTTATCATACAGCCTGCCTCCATTCATTCATTCCAATTACATGACACTTGACAAACAATAATGACACCATATTATATAGGAACACATCACTGTACCTATGGACAGCTGTTTTATAACTGCACATGGAGAGACATACATGGCCCACGCATGACAACCATGACACACGCATGACAACCATGGCCCACGCATGACAACCATGGCACACGCATGACAACCATGGCACACGCATGACAACCATGGCACACGCATGACAACCATGGCACACGCATGACAACCATGGCACACGCATGACAACCATGGCATCAAAGAAAACAATGGGCAAATATCTCATCTTTCGCGCTCACCCACACGTGCACACACACACGTACACAAACCCACACCCACACACAAGAGCACGAGCACACACAAGAGCACGAGCACACACACACACACACACACACACACACACGAGCACACACACACACGAGCACACACACACCTGGTGATATGGGTCGGCTGGAGCTGGGAGAGGGGGTGTAGGGGATGGGGCTGGAGACAGTGCGAGGCCGTAGTCCCTGTGCAGACATTTCATTAAAGTACCTGGAGCATCGGGAACACAGAACACACAAAACCCAACACACATCAGATGATCATTTCCAAGGGGGGTTATTAAAAAAACAAAAAAACACACACAAACAGATAAACAAAAACTAAAATAAGCTAAAAATGCCGTCTCAAAACATCTCCAAAGGGCATCTATGAAGCACCGTCGAACCAACAGACTACTTGTGACCAAATCAACGGAGGGGAGCAAGGTCATGCTGGTCAAGGTCAAGGTCATGAGGTCACTGTATGAGGGCTGGCTAGCAAAGCTTACAGGGGCACTTCCTACCGCATTTCATATGCATCAGGGTCTACTAGAATACTGCTGAAATGTGAGACTGTTGGAGACACTATATCAAACATCAGTGTCTCCTTACAGCAGAGCAGCTATTTGTTGTACTCATTAAATCATCATCTGTGTGTGTGTGTGTGTGTGTGTGTGTGCAAAGTTACATATACCCCAAGAAGACACTGTGTATTTTCTATACTGAAAAAATACAGACCTACCGGGCCTACAGAAATGCCAGTTAATTCAACAAACGAATAAAAACCCATCTTGTCTCTCAGTTCAAATAATGGCCGTCATCTCTGTGTATTAAGGTCGCCCTGACTTCTCTGGGCATGGATTTCCTCTGAACCTTATTTCAGGTCAGCCAGACGTGAGGTGTGCCTTCAGCCAGGAAGCCCACCGGTGGGTGCAGCTCTGGTGCTGGCACAGTTAGCTGCTTTTGTGTCGGCATGGTTAGCGCTGTGCGTCTGCTGGATGTCCGACCAGAAGGGTGTCAGCCCTGGGCTGGCTGAAACACAATGTCCCAGAGAAGGGGAAATGACACCAGCAATTACTTGGGTGGTTACCAGGGAAGAGCACTTAGCCGCTTTCGCACGCGGCCAACTCATCAATGCAGTACTTAACCGCTCTCGTGCAAAAGGGCAACGCGTCATCACCACCTCAGTGCCTCAGAGTGTCTGAGATAGGGCATGACTAGGGCATTAGTTCGTCTCGTCTCTCACACTGGTGCTAAATAATACCTTGGTGAAATCCTTCTCAAATGTTGGCTTGAATACTCCCAGTTATGACTTCTAAACTGGGTTTAAATATTAGTTTTTTTGAAACGTCAAACCTGGGTTTAAATACTCTGTTGTGTGTTCAAAGTTGGCTTTAATCTATTTTGGGTTCATACTGGGTACAAGATTGGTGTACAGCTAGTAAGCCTCCTCCGCATTGGTGCTGTTACTGGAGCGGTCCTGTGGCCTCATGTGCCACTGATGGAAGGCAGATATGGGATTGGATGCAGGCCAGCTCTGTTGTAGATACAGTTGCCGTTGGTTACAGTATCTGAGCCGTGTCTGTCAAGAGTAGGTTACAGTATCTGAGACACAACACAGAGCAGGGTGCCTAAGCTTGAGGGTAGTGAGATTAGTGAAATGGTACGTGTCCCCAAAACACATAGACGCAGACAAGACGTGACCGGTGGAGACCTATGGAGGTCTATGGAGAAGATCCTTAGAAACTGGCAAACTGGAAGGGACGGGTGAAGCAGGGGATACTAACGGCTAACTGTTGCTTGAACACTGCTTATTATGGTGGATGTCCTTGACAGCGGTCTCTTTTTAGGAGCACAAACAGAACCCGACAAGGGAAGAGTCGTATCAAGGTCGTTCACACAGGAGGGAATGTTGACAGCAGTAGAGGCTGGGGAGGGGAGAGAGGAAAACTGCAACTGCACAGACTTGTTTACCCCTCATGGGAAATCAAGCAGCCATTTTGAGGCAGAGACAGACAGAGATGATGGCGCTTGAGGATCATCAAGCAGAGTACTACTTGTGCTCAGACAAGTGTGTGTGTGTGTGCGTGCACGTGCTCTTTTGAATCGCTCCAGTGGTATGTGTAGGAAGGAGAGAGTATATGCCTATATGTGGATGCACATGCAGCTATGTGTATGGCTCTCACCACCTCCATCTCAAGGCTGACAGGCTTGGTTTGTAAATATACCTGTAGTGTATGCATGAGGTGTGCAGGTCTGTGCACGTGTTTGTGTGTGTGTGTGTGTGTGTGTGTGTGTGCATGTGCATGTATGTATGCATGTACACATCTTTCATCATCTTTCTCTAGGCTGCTCTCACTCTCAGACTCTCTGCATTATTTGTGTGTATGAGATCTATATATGGTGTGTGTGTGTGTGTGTGTGTGTGTGTGTGTGTGTGTGTGTGTGTGTGCATACATGCGTTGTGGTAAAAGCCAACAGGTTACCCTTGGATAAGATCATCGGGGGCAAATATCTAGGACTAGGCTTCAGGGCCCTGGGGAGGTGACCATAGGATTAGAAAGATGGGGGAATTTCTTGATTGAGACAATAATGGATCAGACAAGGGCGCTAACAAGAGTATTTAAAGAGGGGAACACTGTTCATCAGGGGGATCATGCTGCAGTGGGCCCTGGTCCTATGAGCTACAGCCTGAGGATTTCTGACGTGCCCAGGATGATGGACGGCCCAGGAGTAGCGGAGAAGCTGGCGGCTCCAGGAGCAAGAAAAGCCTTCCGACCGCGTGACGGTTAGCGGCGCGCTGAACCGACGCGGGCGACCGAGGAGAACGTTTCTGTTGCTTTTCATCCCTTCCCCCTTACTCGCATGTTTTGGATAAATAAACAGCAGCTTTTTATGTGGACACACACACACAAAAAGAAAGTTTCTGCCTTTTTGTTGAGCCTGGGCGCTCACATTGTGTATGTGTGTGTGTGGTGTGTACCTCTCGTCATCCATCTCTAGACTGCTCTCGCTCTCCGACAGCTGCCTGCACAGCGCCTCCCTGCGCTCCACCTCCCGCTGCAGTTTCCTCTGGAGCCGGACGTTCTCCTCTCGCATGTGCCGCTCCTCCTCGATGTACTGTGCCCGCTTCTCTGTGTCTGAAGACACAGACACAGACACAGACACAGACACACACACACACACACACACACACACGTAAGCACATGAAACACCTCAACATGCTTTTTTTACATGTGAAAGAGAACATTAAAAAAGCCAAACACCTTGGTCAGAGGCAATTGCGTTATGCAACAGGCTTATATAGCCCCTGTGCTTGTGCAAACACAGACAGCATGTAATACATGACTTGTTAGGGCCAATGATTTTCCGTAAAAAAAAAAAAGCTCATTTTGTTCACCCTGAGGTAAATTGATGGCTTAAAATGAGTGGATAATATGTGCTTCTTAGATTGTTGTTTGCCAGCCATCAACAGAATAGAAGACGAAAATGTTTTTGTTTTAAATGCGATTGGGAAGACGATCTGGCTTTAAAGGAGGTGTGTGGGTCAACCGTTGAAAAGGGGGACGTGGCCGGAGCAGAGTTCAGCGCAGACGTGACATTTTCTCAGTGGTTTTGTTCTTTAATTAATGTTTGTTCATCGTTGCAATCGTTGTTGTGTTTATTTGAAAGAAATACAGCCTTGCAGCCCAAAATACAGGGGAATTTGGGCGATTTGTATGCAAAAAATCCGTTCCGTCTGAAAGTTGCAATTCCGTTTCAAAGGGTACATTCCGCGAATTCCGTCCGTATTCCGTTATCGCGGAAAATCATTGGCCCTAATTTGTACATGCCAGCCACCCACACACAGACACATTCCCTCCAATAAAGCACAACATGTAGGCTCTTCCAGATAGGCGAGGACCGTTTCCACGTCAACACCTCAGTGGGCCTACATACAGAGGTCACAACTGATTACATGCAAACGATGGTTGAGAAGTTTACAGGCACCGCGGCTGTTATCAATCGGAAAGTGGGGCTGAAATGACGTAAGCCTGCAGTGTTATTCTCGCATACTCATGTTTACATAAGCCGCTGGTTATGTCAGGGTGCTAGCTCATCCCTGTGTACTTCATGGACACAATTATGACCCACAAATCTCTACCTGTATATCCCACTGTACAGGTAATCAGACATAAAGATTACCTTTACGACTTTGGATGTATATCGTGGGAGTAAATATGTGACCTTGAACAAGAGAAGATATGAACAGGTGCAAATCAAGTGCTGCCAACTATGAATAAGAGCTTTGATCTTTGACCTTGTGATCAATAATGTATGTATCTATGCTTTCCCCATCATAAAACACCGTGTCAACTTCCGTTTTGCCCACAGGCCAAGGTCAATGACAATGTATTCTTCAACACCACAGCAGAGGAGAGACATACACAACACCAGGCCATTCTTGTCCCCGGGCAGCCATTGCAGTCCCTTGTGCTGCATAACACCCCTCAGTCCTCCAGACCACCTCTGCACATGGTCCACTGAGACCTGCTGTAGTTGAGCACTTCCTCATGCAGAACAAGTTATCAGCAGTAAAGGTCAGGAATGTTAGCGACCTCCGGACAGGTCCTGCACTTCTCGGAGAGTACCGCTGTGACCTGTTAGTGACTGTCACAACACAATGACACCACCATGTCTTAGTCGTTACACTTTGCTATTCATTAACAAACAAACTGGTCAATGGCAGTGCTGCTTGCAGTGTTGGAAAGGTTGTGGTGGTCTTCCTAAAGGTGTGTATCAGCAGAGCATACCCATACCAGCAGAAGATACCAACACCAAGCCTTCTCTACACTTGTGCCCGTTATTGCCGTCCCTTGTGTTGCATTATATTATACCACTTAGCCGATCTCTGTACAGTTGATCATAAGTGGATGAGTTCCGGAATGTCAGTGCACTTCATTCACTTCGCTAAGAGTATGGCTGTCACCTGTGAATGACCTTCACATCACCATGATGACACACCGTCTGGCTAGACATGCCGAGGCTGTGGGATGAGCGGAATGTATGATAAGTGCCATGCTGTCACTACGCTGGGAATATTGGTGCGCTTCGGGGAATTAACTAAATAGTCGAATGTAGCCATTCCTACACATTCTCAAGAGGAACAAATACACATAAAGTTGAAATAAACAATCTGATAAAAAGCTACCTACTATTGATTTAAAACTGAAGTGTTTTTCTCTCTCACACACAGTTGTGTGTGTGAGAGAGGGAAACACTTCAGTCTTAAATCAATAGTAGGTTTTAGCACTTCAGTTTGACGACAGTTACAGGCAAACCCTACGGGGCCAAGTCTTTTGCTGTGGAGGTCCAGGCAGAGGATGAGACTCATCTCTTTTAGGGCTCGCAACTATCAAGCTTACCCATTGGGCTACCATAATGTAACACCCTGTCAGAAATCATCAATCAAAAATAATCACCTAAACAATCAGATATTATCCCCAGTGAAACTCATTTCCATTTTTTCTCTGCCTTTTCTGAATATTTAAATACAGATACACAGTAAGAATCTAAGGAAGAACAAAATATTTCATTTACAATTTCAACTGAACCAGAATCTGAAGAATGCCTGCCTGAAGGGCTACCAGGGATTTGGAATGTTGCACGCCAGTCAGTGACTAAGTCTAGCTGCAACTTCTAAGTGTTTTGGCTCCACCTAGAGGCTGTTCACTGGAATTGAATGTATGAATTAGTAAAGAAAAAGGAAAGACTAAACGTTTTACAGTGATACAATATTCAGAGTATGTCTTTCATCAGTGTGTATGTGTGTTCTGACAGAAATGTACTTGCAAAAACAGAGAACACACACACACACACACACACACACACACACACACACACACACACAGTAAAGGTAGACATACACTAACACAAAACAAGTTTGGATGCAAACAAACTCAGACTATTTCTCTTTCACAGACAAACAGACACACACTTGTAGGGCATTCCACTCCGTATCACATCAGAGTGGGTGTCAGAGGTCAGAGTTCAAAGGTCAGGCGGTGGTACTCACGCTGCATCTCATTGGTGCGCAGGTTCTTCTTCAGCCGCTCCACCTCATTCTTCAGGAAGCGGATGTGCTGCATCATGTTCTCCGGTGAGTCGATTTCCATGGAGACGTCCCGTGGTGACGGCGGGGCAGACACTGGCTGGTCCAGCTTCTCCTGGAGGATTCTGGGATGAAGACAAACATCAACACATGTAAACACACACACACAGAGGCAAACTTACAGGCACACACACAAACAAATCTTGAGTGATTCCCAGTAAACACAAGAAACTTGATTTATTTGATGAGCTCATTTATTCCATTTTCAGTAGCGTGCTCTGGAACTGGATCGTAAAAGGACATGGGAATCCTCCAATCCCGATGCCATCACTAGTCAAAAGGTGAGAACACCCTGCACGCAGACTACTGCTCTGGATATATTATTTTCGGCCCATCTAGAGTTTAGGGGTGACTTCAAGGAGGCTGGGACACTCAAACCACCCTGTCCCGTCCCGTCCTGTCCTGTCCTGTGTTACCTTACCCAGCCCTCTCCCTCACGTGCCCCCCCCTGGGTAACGAGATACAGCTCTGAAAGGGAGCCACGCACTACTGAGAGGTACCTCACATGGCACGCATACCCAAGCTAGGATTTCACCATCTTGTAGGGAGCTGGACATGCAGCCGGAGCCCTCATCAGGTATTTTATCAAAGATTGAGACCAAGTCCAAACTACGTTTATCTTTAATGTTTATAGATCCCTTTGCTATAATATAATTGCATAATAATTATTATTATATAGAGATTTAGATTATATATTATATTATATTTTGCTCCCCGGTCTGTATGACATGCATGTGCAGAAAAGACGATGAAAGCTAACTTGACTTGGATACAGGAACTGTGTGAGAGATTTTGGGTCGCAAGGAAATTAACCCGAGGTAGAACATTCTGGAAGACACACCTCTTTTCTGCCTCCAGTTTATCCATTCTCTTCCATAGCCGGTTGACAAGCGCTTCTTGTTCTTGCTCTAACGTGTTCTCCAGGTCGATCTTCTCTCGTCGCAGCTGAACACAAACACACCAAAGACAGACGTCCTGTTAACTCTGAGTAGAGACTTTATAACCAAAACAGACGTCCGGTTTTCTCTCTGAATAGAGACTTTATAACCAAGACTCAACTACTAGCAAAAACACCAACATATCTGCCTACACTACATTTGGATCTAGAATATTTAAACATTTTTAAACATCTGGATAAAACTGACTGGTGATTGAATACATGGAACTGTAGAGTTCTTGCATGGATAAAGGGGGCGAGTGGTGTGAACTAGGCGGGGGTGAAAGCAGGGTGACGTGGGTCGCACGGAGCCAAAGCGAGCCAGCAGTACCTGTTCCAGCGTGAGCTGTTTAGTGATGGTGTCGTTCTCCAGCTTCTTGATCTTCTTCATGAGCTTGTTCACCTGGAACTCCTGCTCCTGCTCCAGGTGCTGCTCCAGCTCGGCCTTCTCATGCTGGAGCTGCAAGCAGAGAGGCCAGGTTATGGATCTCAAACACACAGGCAGGCTTGCGCGCACACACACACACACACACACACACACACACACACACACACACACACACACACACACACACACACACACACACACTCCATCCTCAGGTAAATAAAAATAGACCATGTGAACACACACTCTCTCACATGCACGCACACACACACACACACACTTACTAACAGGGCTGCAGGTGAGGAGGAAAGGCAAGGTTTGGTGACTATAGGCGACTACACATATACCATAAACAGGTGCTTAACAAAGCAATGGACATCCGCTCAGAATGGACCCATCCACTCAGCGTAGAAGATGTTACTATCTGGCCTACGCTGAAGTACCCATACTGCCTCAAAACACTGATACATATGATCCTTCATCCCGGTCTCTAGTCAAGCCTTCAATGCTGACGGTAGGAGGGGGTAACAGTTACCATTGCTGACAGTTCATTACCCTAATGTCAATGATGGGGATGAGGAAGAAGAGGAGGAGGAGGAGGAGGAGGTGAGGGACATCGCACTGGAATGGTCATGCTGCTAAGTGACCTTATAATGCTAAATGACTCCTCATATTATTGATTGGTCGTGTAGGGTTACGTGTGTCCTCCTGCTGGGGGGCTTTAATTCATGATGTATGATGCGTTTAACGCTTGCTTGCCCACTTGGGACAAAATAATAGATCGAAATGAATACATATGTATGTGGATTGTGTGCTGTGCTGTGCTGTACACAGTCAATGACTTAAGACGGCTACAAACACGTGAGTGCACAGAGAGACAGACAGATTATCTGATAATCACCCTCACATACATGTACAACAACACACCCATAACATTCATTCCTCTGTATAAACAGGTACACACACGCGATAATGATCACTCAGACTCGATGACAGACAAAGACTCACACACACCCACCCACCCACTCACAGCCGCAACAAAGCTGCTCATCTCTCCAATCAGTTCACACTTGTGCAACTGACTTATCCCCTGGAGCCTGTAGTCTGGAGCTAAACCGCCCAAAATGACTACATTTTCATTTCCTATTTGGGTTTTATTTTCCCAGGTTGATTGAGTCGTTCTTTCAGCCGCACCATAAGACTCTGGCAATGCTAGCGAGATGAAGCAGGGGTATGGTACACTCCGAGCGCAAAAATAAAAGGAGCGTTCTGTGGGCTCCGTACCACATTAAACACAGATTCATCTACATCTGATGATCAGTGACAACACTGAGTCACCAGCCACCAGGGAAGAATGTTCCAGGCATTCTGTTTCCGGAATGACCGTGGAACTTTTCACCACCAACACACACTGACGTGATGATGTGAGTCACACGCGTGTGAGTCTGTGAGCATCTCTGGTGGCCTTTCCTGCTGTCGTTCAGTGCAGCACTCGATGATCATGAGAACCCACTGAATCTCATAATGTGAGGGTGAATTTCACAACAGAGAATTCGTGCTGGATCAGGCTGTTTCGACAATTTAAGCTTCCCACAGCTCAATGGGTAGAGCAAGCCGCTAATACGACCATGGTTATGAATTGCTCTCCCAGGAAGAACACATGCTGATAAAACCTACACCTTTACTTGGACCGTAAATCTCCTGGAAATAAAAGTCTCACAAATGAACACAAGTATATGCACATGAACACAATGCTCATTTATTGAAGGCAGTGTGTGAGGCATTAGGGGTGGGGGGGAAAAATTGATTTTTCGATTTCTCTCGATTCTCTCTAGAACGATTCTGTCTCGATTCAGAAAAGTTCATAATCGACTTTTTAATAAAATAATAAAAAAATAATAATATATATATATATATATATTTTTTACACATTCATTTTGTGTTGAAATGCAAGCTGCATCGATTATTGCATTGTTCATAGAAAGTCATAATTGTGACAAGGACACACTTTTTCTCTAATAAAAAAATAGATCTGTTGATTTTCTTTAATTATCAAACACAAAGTAGGAAGTGATTTGAGACTCTGAGTAGCAAACTCAAATGTTTTAAAAATCGAGATGCATCGATAATCGTTTTAGAATTGATAATCGATAATCGGTTTAGAATCGAGAATCGGTATAGAATCGAATCGTTGACCTCTGAATCGGAATCGAATCGAATCGTGAGGTGCCAAGAGATTCCCACCCCTATGAGGCATCATGTTTATTTTCCAGTGACTGGTATACTAATGTAGGCCTTTTAGACTAAAGGCTAACATGAAAGCGTTTGCGTTACTTAAAGCACCACTGCACCAAACATTAAACACACCAGGATCTGTAAAGCCATCTTTTTTTCCACTGAATGTAGCTTTCAAGTCTTTTCAGTTGAGGGTAAATACTGGACAAAAGACTGACGTCTCCGGCCTGTGCCGTGTGTGTTTGTGTTTGATTTCACACCAACTCTACTTTACCCTTAAAGCAGCAACACGGAGTCCTGTTCCAAAACTAGTACGCTTACTACCTAAAAGGCATGCAAAAACCTTGCAAACACCACCAAGAGCCTAGCTGACTCTGATAGAAGCTTGACAACACACTAACTGGTGTCTTTTGGCAGTATAGCTGCCAAAGTCATGCGTGTAAAAGCTTTTCTTCCATTTTTGGCATATTCTGGATGGCTAGTGGGGAAGACACAGGTGTTTATCTGTCTTTCACATGACCACATGCTATCAAAATGAATTTGAGGATGGTACCAAAACCGGTTGCCTATAAAACCATACCTCACAAAGTGTCAAATTGCTGCATAGTGTTACTTTAACCTACACAGATCCCTGCTGCGTGACCAGGGCCATCACTGACTGTGTACCATGGGAGAACCACTCCCTTCAGGAGACGCCAAACACTGGGCAAAAATCCACTGGAGGAGCCTCAGGACTCTGGCTGGTACCATTGGTTGACTAAGGGCATCTGGGGTTGGGAATCTTAACAGGGTGAAAGACTAGTTTTGGAGATGGCTGCATTTTGAATGGATAACCCCCAGTTTGAGCCAAGTGAACAATACTAAATGTCTCCTATTTTAGGCTATTTAAAATTTCCAGTTAAGGTCTAAAAGGAAACTTTGAGATTTTTCAACCTGGGCCCTATTTTTAGATCTTTTTGGGACCAAACTTTTACTAAAGACAATTGACGACCGAAATGCAGTTGTCAGTTTTAGCGGTTATAGCTAGTTTTAACTCTGACAGGACCGATTTCGATCGTTAATTCTCCTTGGTAAAAGTGTGGATTCAAAAATATATGGCCCAGGTTGAAAAATCCTGAAGTTACCTTTTAAGGCTTGGCGCAAACAGTATAAACCTCATTGTAAGATTCCTGAATGCTTTTACCTGACAAAAGCCTTTCAAGTCATTTTTGATTAAGTGCAGCAGATTACAAAGGACAAGGACACACAGATGTTAAAGCACAGCAGTAGAAGTAGAAAATGTCAGTACAGGTCAATGACAGCAAGGCAGACACAAAAACACAAGACAGCTATAGGAGGTAAAATAATAAATAAATGGGTCAATGACGTCTAAGGATTTTCAACAGGCCGATTTGAAAATACAGAAAATAAGAATATCTATTGCAATTGTTGAAACATTAAGAATGTTGTGTACACATAAATTCAAATAAAACATTTCAATGAAGTGATTTTAGTGGTTTTTTTCATCTAGATGAATTGGCCGTGGCCTTAAGAAATGTCATGTGGTACGGCCGTGATTTCTCTTAAAATGAATTCATTTCCTTAACATGCTTAAAATTTTTACAAGTTCTCAGTAATATAAAGTGTTTAGAAATAAAGTATTTGCATTTCTTTTGAGTTTTTGTAAATAATGATAATTCTATAATGTCACAGTCATCTTCTAAAATGTATTTATTAGGGCTGTAATTAATCGCACATTTTTAAATGAATTAATCGCGATTAAAAGTAATTTTTTTTCTTAAGACTAAATCTTATAAATAAACAAGTAATCACTTCAGACAGCGTGTATTTTAGACACTGTTGTTTAATTGTATTTTTTTTTTTTTTTAACACAATGGTGCCCCTCGACGGTAAATCGTAAGAATTTCCCCTGAAGCAATTCGAATCACCTCAATCAGCCCACTGTCCTCAACTATGTTGATGGGCCGACAGTCACTGGCAACCCAAATGGTAACCTTTTCACGGACTGGTCTAGTTATTTTCCTAGAGAAGTCGTGGAGTATGGGTTGGCGATCATGTAACCTGGGACTGCTTTCTGTCGGGTGCTTTGCATTAAGGTGATAGCTAAATTTAGCTTGACAAATGCTACATACAACTTTAGTTTTGTCAATTGTTCCGTCATTTTGGCTCTTAAACAGAGACTTTCCGACCAACAATCCCTCAGCTCTCTCCATCTTCAACTACCGCAGTGGTTCTCAAACTTTTCCTGTCATTCCCCACTTTGAACAAGGGGGGCTATTCAAGCCCCACCTGTCCCTCATCGCTCCCATAAAATGGTAGGCCAAGCCCCCTACTTACGGGCTACATTGCCCGAGGGGACACAGGTTCAAGTCTGGCCTGATGTAATTTCCCAATCCTCTCCCCACCTCTTCTCTGCCTCGCTTCCTGTCATAACTTCATGTACTATCCAAATAAAGGCATTACATTTTTTTTTTTTTTTAAAGTTGCGTGAATTGCGTTAAAATATTTTATTGCGTTAATCGCGGCCGCATTAATCGCATAGATTAACGCGTTAACGTTGACAGCCCTAGTATTTATACAAAAAAAGCAAAGAGAAGTTAATGCATTGTGTGCTACAAGCTGTAAGGATGAAGCAGTTGATCAAAGATACGTGGACACTTTATAGAATTTGTTGTTCTACGAATCAATCCTAGTTTGCGCCTTGGCTTAAAGCTGCTGTAAATTCTTCTATGTTTTTGGAATACTTTTCCTGATAAACATGTTGACAGCGGTCATGAATAGATGCAAAACAAAACAAAACCAAAAAAACCCTCCTAGGCTTTGTAACCAGTGGCTGAAATTCCGACACGGTACAACTGCACTGACCAATCAGGACTCTTCCAAAGAGATGCCGGGCTCTCACTGTGTCTATACCTGGCGGAAGTGAGCGTGACATCTGAACGTCACATATAGTATGATTAATGAAGGAGTCTGTCCTTAACAGGTGCTTAATGAAGGAGTCTGTCCTTAACAGGCTGTAGGGTGCTTAATGAAGGAGTCTGTCCTTAACAGGCTGTAGGGTGCTTAATGAAGGAGTGTGTCCTTAAAAGGCTGTAGGGTGCTTAATGAAGGAGTGTGTTCTTAACAGGCTGTAGGGTGCTTAATGAAGGAGTCTGTAGGGTGATTTTGACTGAGAGGGCTGGAGGAGCCTCATGAAATATCAGAGTGGCCTTGACATGCAGCGGCATCAGCGAGAAGGGAATGTGTACACGCAGACATACATAAATCAACTCTACGCACACGCACACACATTTCCACTGTGTGTGTGTGTGTGTGTAAACAGTGGGAATATGTGGGGGTGGTGGCATAACAATGCTGAAGCCTGCATTCTTAACGTTCACGCATGCATACACACACTCTGACCAACACATGCACACACATGCGCACACACACACACACACACACACAAACGCTCTGGCATCCACCCAGCACAGGTGTTTTGAGAGTGTGAACAGAAATGATAAATGCATCCAATGTGATCTTGGCCTTTTATCAAGACTCATGTTCAATGCTCTGCACCTTCGTTTGAGCTACAAACTCAAAGAAGCAACTTTGTCCTCTCATTTTCTCTCATCCTACGGCACAAGTGCACAAGAGTCCACTTCGTATCCAGGGCTAACGAGACCTTTTGGCTTTCGCTATAAAAACAAGTTCTTCAGTGGGTGTTCAGAGGAACACTCGAAGCCAGGACTCATGTATGAGTCAGCCAACATTGAAAAATATTTACCAGACCTCAAGGCCAAACACAGACCCCGTATTCAAAACAACTACAGGGAAACAAAAATCCTTGCCAACACGTGGGTCACAGTGGATGTTGACACCTCTAGGCCATGTGCAGTATGCGTCGACACATGACTGTTTTAGATTCAAGGAGAAAATACGACTCTGTGTGTAGGTAATAAAGCAAACGTTTCTAAGTCTGGTCTTTAAGAACTAGCGTTGGCCTTGGCGATGGTTTGGTAAAAACCGATTGGTAGTCACAGCTTGCTGTGTGGTCATGTTGAGATTGGGATGGTGGGTGGAAGGGGAGGGGGAGGGGGAAGGGGGTGTCGTCTGACTCACTTGCATGAGTTTCCTGGAAAGCTCGTTGGTGAGGAACTCCTCCTCCTTCTCGTAGTTGACAGCGAGTGTCTCCTTCTCCTTCTGCAGGGCCTGAATCTTCTTGAAGAGCGTGTTGCTGATGAACTCCTCCTCCTGTTCCGCGCGCGCTTGCTGCAGATGGAGGACACACAGGAGCCAACAGTGATGAACAGTGAGAGACACACACACACACACACACACAGAAATACTCAATCACAAACTGATACTCATAACACAGGGAAATACATAAGACACTCACAATACATAGAAACACACTGTTACAAACACACACTACACACACACAAATAAGCAGACACAAGCATATGCAGACACACACACCCAGACCAACACTGGGTGACAGACACAAAGGCATCCATTGTCTACAAAGAAACAACAGGCGCTCTGCCAGACAGGCAACAGGACCAACTTCCCGCTCATCTGAAATTTATTGGCAGATTAAAATCCTTATCCTCCAATGGCAGCCTGGATAGGCACTGTTTACAACGACAGCCCGTGCTCCAAACCACACCTTATGCAAACCTGGAGCTCCTTACACAGGACCAGGTTATCAGTTTGGGGATCCTGGATATACTTTTCGCTTCAGACCTGAAGTGAGTGCTCTCGAGTGCTGGGCTCGCTCGCTCTCTCTTTGCACCCGAGAGGAGGTAAACACAGAGGCGATCCACGGGGTGGTCAAATATTTATGGGCGGTCAGCACGGGCTCGATTTTACCGTAGGCACGTGCCAACTGATGCCAGGATTTCACTTAGGCCTCTTCGAGCTGGCCAACTCGAACAGAATTAACAATGCCAGGATCCCAGTTAGAGTTCAGTCAGCCCACTTGATGGAGGTCATCAACTGGCCAACTCAAATAGGTTCTTTCCTTGACAAAAAAAATCATTAAAAAAAAGTACACCTTCAACGATGCCATACTGTTTGTCTCTTTCATTTCAGGTCCGAAGAATCTAGGCCAAGGTCAGTTTCTACGGAGAACTGGGGAGAGAGGCTGACAGTATAGAAAGTGCTGGACGTTAACAAATTGATCATGATACAGCTTTTGGTTTATGCTCGTTTTCCTTATGCAGTTCACAAAAAGACAGTTTTTAAAAGGGAAGTTTCAGAGGGATCTTTTCAGCAGTGAGAGGCAAACTACAGCCACTGCTTACAAAAGGGGTGTGATACAATACATTAAATCCATTCTAGGATGAATAACACTCAGCAGACTGGGTAGGAGGCTATGTGGTCAATCATTGTGCAACATTGAGGAAGTGCGACAAAACAGACTTTGAAAAAGGGCGAGAAGATTTTGGGAAAAAAAGAAAAACACAATTCCGCCTTAAGGCCTAAACCTATGCCAAACGTACCTAGTGCTGTGACTTTAGTGCACAGGGGTGTAACTGGACCTGAACTGGCATGATAGAAAATCATCTACCGATGCTATTTTAGTATTACCAATGTATTACTTTCATGCAGTCCCAGCCAGTTTGGAAGGCTGTCATAAAAAGCTCTAACGTCACGTTAAACTGGCATTACAAGTAAGTGATACAGGCAATGCAAATGCAAATAAAGCCACAATATGAGTTATGCCTAAAAGATTGATGCAACAATGTTTCTGGTCATCAACAACGGCTATCGCCAAGTTTTACAATGAGCTGTGCCTACCATTTCTACAACAAAGATGATGTTGCATAACTCGGTCCTCAGAGGAGCTTTGCTGACACTTAAATAATGAAACATATGTGATCCATTCTCGAGGACACTGCGGCATGGTGCTAGAAACCCCTCAATTCCACTAGATAGCAAGCTAACAGACTGATTGAGCACGATGTCTATTGTCCCATGAATGCGATGACAAACCTGGCCAGGAGGAATTTGCAAGTTGTCTTTCTAAAGCCATGTAGCACGATAGCTACAAAAGCCCATGCTAACCATGCTGACCTCTAATAAAGAAGCGTTCAGCGACTACACTTAGGATTTAAATCTAGATTCAATATCCTATCTCCCTTTTACAGCAGTTTAAGTGACATGCATCATGTATAACCTTAACAAACATGGCATGGCCTTTCCAGCCTGAAGCGTCATTCATTGATAGCAACCATAACTTGCTAGCTAGCTAGCTAATAACATAATACCTGGAAGGAGCGGTAGCATGCGCATCTAATAACGGTAAACCATTACTGTGTTATGATGAATACATAGACATAACTTCCACTGGAGATCAATACACACAGTAAAGAGCATGTACAAATATCAAGCATGCTACAGAATCAAGCTAGCTAAAATGCTAACGAACTTGTACCAGTATAACTTAACGTTAGCCAACTTGCCAATTAGCAACCCAACTGGTGACAGGCTGTCACATCAAATAAAGGCTTCTCATCCCGGTTGTAGCAGGACAGGTGTATCAGCCATCATACAGGCAGTTCGTTTTTGACCGCCCCACGACATAAAACCACCTAAAAGACGAGACACTCTAATGGGCAGGCTTAACAGACTGACCCTTTTCAACCGTTTTAGAGACCCTAACGTTACAGCTAACGTACATAACTGGCGTCAGTTAGCAAGTAGCCATCATAACAAAGCAAGTGGAAGATATCATATGGGAGGACAATGATACACTGTTACGTCTGTATTAGGGCAGGACCACCAATGCCATGCAAAGCCAAGTATTCAAGTAGACTACAACTGTACAAGTATTCAAGTAGGCTAACACAACTAGCGTAGAGTTAGCTCACGTTACTTACCATAGTGACGCTAGCCTTCCGCAGATCTTGATTCTCCTCCTGCAGGGCTTTGCATTTCAGTTTGAACGTTTCCAGCTCTATTTTGAGTACTTTGTTCTCCTGCTGCAGTGAAGCGAGTCTATTTGTTAGTTCTTCCAGACGAAATGGAGAGATCACAACGCCAGGTTTACTGGAGGATGAGGCATATTTCGGGGTGGCAGAGCTGCTGCCCGCTCCATCAGTGTCACTTTCGCTAGCACTGTCCGCCATGTTCACCGCACGGTTGAGGCAGCGCAATGATTCATGTTTGGAGAGAGGTTGAGAAGTGAGCTGCATACAACGCTGCGACCTCCTTTGATTGCCTTTGAAACTACAAAATTGTCCAACAGCGACACCTTGCGATATGAAAGTATGCACACATGTAATGTAATCGTTATGAGTGACAAAAATACATGTTTTTTCTGAATGTATGTTGCCTCTTTGAAAAAGCTTTTGCAATACATCTGCACCAGCTACACTGTACCAATTCATACCATACCATTCATACACTGTATCCAACCAGACCAACCAGTCAAATTCCATACATTATATCCAACTTTAAATAATGTTCTATATTCTAAAACATCCAAAAACACAATGTGACAACATTTGGGTTTAAACACAATTTATTTTATGCTTAAATAATTAATTAGATCATCCAGTGTATGTTTTCGTCTTGCCATACATACAGTATGTTACCAGATCTATTTTCAATGAATGCCGTTGGTGCCTGTCATACGAACCAATTTCATCAGAAATCAAATTTCACAAAAACCCAAATAAAAATGCCCCTTTTGAACCACAGTAGCTTTTTATAAAATCTAGCAATACACTGCTTGAATGATCACAGATGATCGGCTGTCGTAGCCCTCTAAATCCTCCTGCCAATACAGATGATAACAGTTAAAACGTTTACAGCGTGCCGGTCTACATGATACATTCGGGTTATTACTGATTCCTTTTCCAAGAACCCCTTGCTGCTAACGGGATCCTCAGCTGTGTGTTGCTGTACCATCAAGAAGCATGAAGTGAGGTATTCCCATTCTCATCTATTCAATTCATTAAATTCTGTGTTATGCTGTGTGGCATCTCATACAAAACAGTTGTGAGTGACAGAAATGGCAGAAATTTGAATGCACAGACAGCACACCTTGCGTCCTTCCACGTCACAATGCAGTGTTTGCAATTTAGAAAAAAAAAAAAACATAATTAGAATAATGTGAATCACATGCATCAAAATATTAGTACTCTGAGAAGGTACAGTATGTGAGAAGGACTCTACAGCTGTTCCCATGTTTAAGTGTTGAGAGTAGGTGCAGTGTTATTGAAAGAAACGCTCGCTGTTAAAATCAAGTTAGCTTTTTTTGTGTGTCATTTACAAACTTTTTTTTTTCAATTTGCTAACATTATTACAAGTCAGAGCCAAGCCTTTCCTTATTGTTGCAATCAACGTTGGCAATTCATTTGATTTCATTGTATCTGAAAAGCTCTCCAGACAGTGCATCAACAATTTGTGAGCTACTTTTTTCTTCTTTTTTTTTTCTTCAAAAGAATTTATACAGTGTAATTTATATACAAGAAAATCTCAAAAGGAAAACAAAAAACAAATCCAACAGCATTATACAACCCGACATCATGGGTCCAAGAGGATCAACGTAAGGCGAGTGTTGAAGGTGATTCAGTGCTCCTCCATCTATCTCTGTCTCATCAGTACTGCTTTAAATTGTACCATCTTTGGTCACAGAAAATTGCTTTAGGGGGGGTCTGTTGCATTGTGGGGAGTCCGGTAGGCTCTAGGAGCTGGGCAGGCCTCACAGTCCAGTCATCTAGCCCTCCCCACAAGTCCTGGACTGTATGCTCTGTGTCGTTGACAGAAACAAATTAGTCTTGTTTTTTTGTGTGTGTGTGTTTTTTTTTTGTCATGCTCATGCGAAAAAAAAAATGTCTAGACTCAGAAGACGCCTCTCTTGCTGAAATCCATGCGTTTTATGTGAAAAGCTTTAGACACGCGTCCCCGTCAGCTGATTTCCAGTGATTCCCCTTCCAGGAAAAGAATTATGAGACGATTTCAAATCTGAAACATACAAAACAAAAAAAACAATGGAAGTGGAACAACAGATCTGCTAAATATTAGAAACTACACCATTAATGTCAAGTGGACTACTGCACAGTAACCAGCTATGATAACCAAGGATTTGGTGATATTGTGCTGTGTAAACATATTAATGCATAAAGATATACATGAGCAATTCTTTGGAAAAATACACTTTTAAGAAAAGAGCTAAACTTTGAATTTTGAATGTTAAATTCTTAAACTCAATGTTTAATTCCGTTTCATTCCTAAATGTAATGCTAACCACAAACAAACAAACAAACAAACAAAAAAAAACAGCTCAATCCTTACAAAAAATATTTTAATCAGACAGACACAAAAAAACTGCAAGGTACTGAAAATAGTTTTGCGATAGAGGGCCACTGTACTAGTGCTCAGGGAACAATGTGCTGGCCCTATTGAGCTGCGTCTGCATGTTATCTGTAGTGGAGGATTCTTTTGTGCTAACAAAAAAAAAAACGAAAAAAAAAAAACTGCAACAGAGCAGCTTTCTTTTGTGTTCTATTGAACACATAGATATAGGCTTGACTAATGGCTGGTGGCTCGAGCCACAAAAGGATTCCAGCCATGCTTTTGATTTTTGTTGGGATCTCTCCCTAGGACGAGGACGAGGACGAGGACGAGGACGAGGACGAGGAGAAAATATACCACCTACCATGTGGCGATTGTGACTGTTATGATTGACCTTTGCCCCCCTGTTGTCTCTCTCCCTTTTTCTTCCCCTTGGCTCCTTCTCCGGACTGTAAAACATTAAAAAATGATATTAGACACAATTCACTGGGATGTACACACGGAGGAGGGACCCACAGAACTGCAGCTTGGAAGTGCGTGTTGTCCAACAGGCATGCTGAAAGAAAAACTCACTCACAATGCACTTCTTGAGAGATTCGAGGGTCACTTCAATCAAAGCACAGCAAAACACTCAGACGTAATCAAACGGTAATGGATGGACACTCCAAAAGATCCGGAAGAAGACACACCACTCACTAAATGAAGCATCAGTAAATGTCTTTGGTACACAGCAGGTCCCACACAAGGCCTTTTGAGGAGATAGTGGGAGACTGAAGGATTGCTGATCTAGTGCAGATATCAATGAGACATCTTGACTCGTAGATAAAGAAGTCAGTCTCCAAGTAGTGTTCCAAAAAGCACGTGCAATTCACAGGTGAGGCATTCTTTTCGGGCAAGCAAGATCCCACTCAGCCACAGCACACTCAAAAACAACACGGGATCTGAGACTTCATCAAACGAACGGCGACCCAACCCCCACCCCCCATTTCCCCACTCTCTACCCCTATTCCCACCCCATCAACACACACGGCACTCCACCCTAGGGGCACGGCACGTCCTCTCGAGCGAGCCCAACCTCAGTGCGCTCTCTGTGGGGCGCAGGCGCTCGGGCCTGCTCTTCCTCCTGGTGCTCGGCCCTAGTGGCCTGACGACCTTTGCCCCGCTTGCGCCGGCTTTTGCCCTTCTCCTCAGAGGGAGCCGTGCGGCGGACGACCTTTCGAATGACCTGTGGATGATGATGAGGGCAGAGAGGAGGGGTGATGAGCAGAGCTCTGGAGTTTTATTTTTTTGTTGTCCACACAAAAAAAGTTTTTTCAATATCCAGTTATCTTAATATTTAATTGGAGTTAAACACTTAAACAACACTTTCCTGATGTTACATGCATGGGGAATAATTGTGGGAGATCAGCCGATCAATTTTCACGTTTTTAAAAAAAAACTTAAAAACTTTATTTGACTGACATAGTAACTGTATTTACTATCTTGAACTGTCCATGAGTCTGTGAACAATTTTTATTTTTTTTCTAAAACATTTTATGAACCTTCCTGAGTTTCATATGAGGGCTTTCAAACACCAGGGTTTCCAGATGTATGCAAGGACCCTGATGTTGTGCTAAAGTCCGCCCACAAACAGAGAAGAAGACAGCAGAACAGAGAACATCTGGACTGAAGCTTTCGAGCGGGACAAGGGAACAGTGGCGAGTGACAGGGGCAGCAGTGGCATTACTTTTCTGGTGACAATGTTTCCATCCTCGTCCGTGAACTGCTCCTCCGTCACCGATTCCCCAGGAATGTTTTTGGCCTGCTCTCCCTGGGTCATTTGAGTGAGGGGAGAGTGGATGCAAAGTAGAGTCAAACAGGAGAACAGATCACAGTCTTCACTTAACTACTACTACTACTTAACTACGCAATCACAAAGCCTTACTGCCTGAATACACTACAAAAATGACATCACTCCAACATGGCAACCATTTAAGATCACCACCCGTCCCCTTTGCATACGCTCAAGCAGGGGTTTCTCTTGACCTTTTGTTACTTTTTGTTTATGTAATTAAATTCACATAACATAGTAATTACTAAGGAGGTCTTCTGGTACAGATTGATGAAGGTGGTGAAATTGTCAATGGTAAGCAATGAGCACACAGCAGAGAGGGAAATGGCATGATATGACAGGTAAGGTGTGAGGCACAGAACACAGAAGCAGATGTGATGATGAGGGAAGATAACTGATGGATTTTCCTTTATAGCAGATAACATTCCCAGAATAAAAAAAAGAAGACAGGTAGTGAGAGCAATGGCAATAACACCTGTACCGAACAAATTCATAAATTCATGAAATGTGTACTTTCATGAAACTCTTTTTCAAACTTACAAATACTGTGTGGTATAATGTGTTTTACATTGTCAAATCAGACCCCTTTTCTGACAGATTGAAATATTTCTCTCTGAAATATACCGAAACAATCTGTCTCCTCCTCAATCCAAGGTCAATTTGAACAGTTGATATTTGAGTTGCAGATGGAGAGAATGGCAGAGAGATAGATAGAGAGAGAAAGAGAGAGAGAGAAAAAGAAAGAGAGAGAAAAGACCCAGAGAATGAAAGTGAGAGCGAAAGAGAATGGGTAAGCGAATGGGCTAACCTCTGGTTGCCCCGAGATGAACGACAAATAGCTCATCACTCCATGCCTGTGGCCACACACACACACACACACACACACACACACGGCTTGGCCTACTTAGCGCACGCACACACAGCTCCAACACCAGTTGGTACCTTAAGAATCACCCTTCGCCGATACACTCGTGTGGTGATGGTCTGTTCCTCATCAGAGCTGCTCTCAGCAGCTCTACGAGCCCCAGCCTGCCAAGGGCAGTTCAGTACACTGCGTTACCACTGCCTGTGAGTGTGTGTGTGTGTGCATGTGTTTGTGAGTGTGTGAGTGTGTGTGTGTGTGTGAGTGTGTGAGTGTGTTTTTATGTGTGTGTGTGTGTGTGTGTGTGTGTGTGTGCGCACGTGTTTGTACTGTGGATGTTTCCGCTACACATATTACACTGAGCTAGTGTACTTACTGCCTGTGAGTGTGTGAGTGTGTGTGTGTGTGTGTGTGTGTGTGTGTGTGTGTGTGTGTGTGTGTGTGCACGTGTTTGTACTGTGGATGTTTCCGCTACACATATTACACTGAGCTAGTGTACTTAAAAAGTGTAAAAGAGTGAATCTGAATACCTCAAGGTAGCTGCAATACCCAGCGACAGAGGCAAATATATATATTATAATTATAACAAATTTGCCACACTTTTGTTTGTTAAAATTACATCTTAAGAAACTAACATGGGTTCATTCCTGACATAAAATAATGAGAATGTATTTGTAGCAAATGTAGTTACTAATTGAGTAATTTAGCCAATTTACAAATTTAGTTTAGTAAAACTAATTGTTGTAGTATATTAGTATATGTCAGTACATTCATAATTATAGATATTGCTGTATTACCTTTACATGATCACACAGTCAATAAATTCCTTTGACTATTGCAGTGCAGGTTAAATTGCCTTCAGTTATTCTTTCAACACTTCATTAAGTACTTGGCACTGTTGTGTTTCCGCATGAGTCAGAATGCATGCCTTAAGGCTCTGGAATGTTTTGTGCACATTCTGCAGCTGTGCGCTCGGGATTTTAATCTGTCACATCACTTTAAATGGCATAGGGTAATCAAAATATTTACAATGTATTGGAAATGCATAGGCATGTTGTAAAATGAATTGAAAACGTATAGACGTGTCAACATACCTGTGCTTGGTTCTCAGGCACAGTTGAACTCTTGGCCTCCTTGGCGCTGGATCCTGCTGTGCTGTCCTCTGGCGCCGCCCTGCTGGCCTCCGCCTGTTTCTGCGGCTCGTGGGCATCAGGCTGCCCTTGGGCCTCGGCGTGCTCTCCGTTCTGCTTTTGCCCCTCCGCCTTCCCCTCTGGGGGCGACACCGCAGAGCTCTCCTGGCTGCTCCGGGGAAGGAGGACCACAGGAAAATTGGTGTTAGTAATGAATGGATGAATGAATGAATGAATGAATGAATGAACGAATGAATGAATGAATGGCTGAGAGTGATCAGGATATGGGGGATAATAATGCACAGTTATACTCAGGCACAGGTCAAAGTTTTCTTCTCGCAAAGTGACATTCCTTCCCCTAACTTAAGTCCCTGTTATGGTGCCTGGCTCTCAGGAGGTGAGACCACAGAGCCCCCTGACTATGAGAGACCAGGAGATGAGGGAACACTGAAGAACTGAGAGACCAGGAGATGAGGGAACACTGAAGAACTGAGTTATGAACGAATGGTTGCATTATGGGTTACACTTTCTCAATGGTTTTCACGACATCCTCAAATTGCTCGCGGAGATATTTTGGGGACTCCCTTTCACCACCACAAATACAGGCCACCTGGATGATATGATGGCAGAAGTCATATACTTGCACGCTCATCACACATTACCCATCTCCCGGCCATGATCAAACATGTGTTTTGTTTTTCTTTTCTTTTTTTTTTGCATCAAACCAGGTTAATTATTCTAGCTTGTGGCTCTGGCTGTGATGGTGACATGTCTATTTAATAGCATAAGAACTAGCATGCTTGTATGGTGGGTGACATGTTGAATACACCTGAAGTCAGCCAGTTAGTGTGAAAAGGACTGGCGAACATCTTCTGCGCTTATTTGTCCACTAGCAATGTACGAACGATGTCAAGAGACCTGAACCTGAACAAAAACCCCTTGAGGTGGGTGGAGTTCTACCTTTTCCATTGTTGCTCTGATGTCGGCTCTCTGCTGTCCTGTGACCTGGGGGCCTCTGCTGCTGCTGCTGCCACTGCCGCAGCCACCACCGCTGCCGCCGCTGCTTCCGTGGTCTCACCGGCTCCCGAGGGCTCGTCTGGCCAACCTGCAAGTGAAGACATGTCTTTTTCTGCCTGTTGCACCTGTGAGATGATCTGCCGCACTTTCTCCTCTGTCATCTCCTCGTCCTCTAAGCCTTCCTCCAGCATAATGTCTCCCAGCAGGGACTTCAATTTCTCCTGCGTCATCTCGCCATCTTCATCCTCATCCTCTTCCTCTGCACAACCAGACCTGCCGCCTCCTTCCACATCCACGGCTTGCGGGCGCATGTTTGCCTCGGGCGCCCATTCGTCGAGCTCCCGCATCATCATCGCCACCTCTACCTCCCTCTCGGCCTCTCTCAGGCCGCCGTGTGCGGATGCCTCTGGCTCTCCCTGTGCTTCGTCTTGCCCGGCTGCCTCCCGGAGGGCGGTCTCAGACTCCTCATGGCTGGCCGCGACATCTTCCTCTGTGGAGAACTCCTCCAGGCCCTGGACCCCATGACTCTCCAGGGACGTGTCCTCTGCCAACACCGTTGGGGGCTCGGGGCCCCGGGGCCCAGGGCCCAGGCTCGGTGTGCTGGGCAGGGAGAGGTTGCTGGGCCTAATGGGGGTGCTATGCGAGGGGTCTACACTATCGGGGTCCAGGCTAAAGTAATCGTCGTGGCGGAGCGGGGAGGGGGGTTCATAGTTCAACTCTGTGGGGGTCTGCATCTCCAAGTCGATGTTGTGGTAACCTGGGGTGAGATAACACAATGGGACTGAGGAGGAGGGTGGTTTGAGGTGTGGGGGGGGGGGGGGGGGGGGGGGTTGGACACACAACCACAGCTGGAGACAGAGGGAAATGGTGAAAAAACGACTGGAGTGTCTGCTCACACATGCACAGAAAAAGGGTAGCTGCTGCCAATGCACTGCAGGAGATGTTAAAAAAGCGCTTGCCTGTAGCGTATGTAAGCTTGCAGTGCAGGTCTTGTCAATGATAAAACTACAAATATATTAATGTTGATGGAAGGTGATTGATAACTGTGTTAAATGCAACATTGTCTCCTAAAAATATTAAAACGGTACATAATACCGTCGAGTATATAGAGTATGATGTTGTATGTCTGACTATGTTATTTAAAAGGTTCATAATAGAGTATGATGTTGAATGTCGGACTATGTTATTTAAAAGATTCATAATAGAGTATGATGTTGAATGTCGGACTATGTTATTTAAAAGGTTCATATCATAGTATGATGTATGTCGGACTACGTTATTAAGGTACATACATAGTCCATAGTAAGTGCTTACTAACATAGAGTATTCTGAAAAAGGTTGATCTAACATTAAAGATAAATCTCAGGTACTGTAGGATCAAGTTGTAGGTGTGGGGGTAGACCAGATGGGGGCGGCGTAAGGACAACAGCTGGACAATGAGGAACACTTGAGGGGGTAGGGGATAAGGGATTAGGGGATGAGGGGGTAGGGGATGAGGGATTAGGGGAGGAGGGTGTAGGAGACATGGGTTGAGGGGAGGTAATCTCAGGTATGGATGATGTGTTAGAAGAAAATGAGAGATCAGAAGGTGAGGGTGAGGAAGACAAGGTGGGGGTCAGTATGGTTTGACAAGAACTTTCGGGAACACTTGTGGAGGTAGATGGTGATGGGGAAGGGGGTGAGGGAGCTACAGGGTGAGGACTCTGAAGTGTGCTTGAGGGTGGGGAAGGGGGTGAGGGAGCTATAGGGTGAGGACTATGAAGTGTGCTTGAGGGTGGGGAAGTTGAGGTAGACAATGATTTAGGGCGAGGACGCTTTGAGGAGCTTTCAGCTAAGGAAACTTCTGGAACTAACATGGTGAATGCAGGAAAAGGGTGTGAAGGCCAATCAAGGTGAGATAAACAAGCAGACAAACAAACAAAAAAACAAACAGATTGATGAGGTTAGTATGAAGGAGAACAGGTCTGTGTGAAAGATGTTATTAGAGAGGGTGAGGGTGAATTTACACTAGCATTGCTGCAGTGAGATGTGTTTTGGTATGAGTGAAACTGGACTGTGGAGGTTGGGGGAGCTATAGCAGGAAGCCAGAGTCGCCAGCAGGTTAGAGCCTTGTGAACAAGAGAGAGAGAGAGAGAGAAAGAGAGCGGGCGGTGGTGATGCCTCTGCTTTGGAGGGTTAGCCTACGCTACGCACTCTCTGCGCTGAGCGGGTTAGGAAGTGCAGCTTGTGTTACTGGCGCGGCGGCCATTTTGCATGTGGAGGAAGCAGGTGGTCTGGTTTTGCAGAGGAAGCACGCTACCAGGAAGGTTCAGAGAAACCAGGGATGTTGGACTTAAAAAAGCTTGTTTTTGCTTCTGTTTTGTTTATTCAAAACGGCCACTTCAAAACAAGCACACATTCCACTGTAGCCAAAGCCATGCTAACGTCAGAGCTTCATATTAAAAGTATAGTAGTACTGTTAATATACAGAGAAAGTGAGAGAAAGGGACAGAAAAGCAGTGACAGAAGCATTCATGCCTTATAAGCTAGGCTGCTATCATAATTATGTTTTCATGTATGTTGCAAAGTATTGCTTTTTTCAAATTAAAGGCCAGTAAAACAGCCAATATACTAGTTTACGGCTTTCCATTTTATCATTAAATAACATATACACATAAACATAATCACCAGTAAAGCAAATACTGATCAAATCTCAAGCCCATCTCAAGATACTGACAATAAAACGTCAGATAATTAATTATGTTTCTACTGTTCCTTATCGGGGAGGTAAATCCCACTCTGAAACATAAACAGAAGGGCTTGAGATTGGTGGCAAAGGCCTGCATTGAGAGCCAATGAAGCTCTGTGCCTTATTCTTGTCTACACACATCAGAATACAGTGACACATAAAGTAAGTTTATCACACCGCCTCCAGGGCATGATCTGAAGACGGCCACCAAATATCAGGCAGAAAGAAATAGAAAATGGCAGTGCAGATATCTCTGGCGATTCTGTTTCGATTCAAATCTAATGTGTTTATTTATAGAGTTTAGCATTTTAAAGCTGAACTTTTGAACGGGGGTGCCTGTCGTTAATTCTACACCGATCTGATAGAAGAAGAGTAAGAGGAGCGATAGAGTTCAGCTAGATGGAGCTAAACTTTACCATCCGCCTGATCCAGGGAAACTGCGTTATCATCTGCAAAACACCGTGTGCCTGAAATGTTACCATAGTCAAATATTGGCCCTTCCAGCAAGGTCACAATATCCATCCGATTGATCTTTGTCAGGGCTGCGGTTAAGGCATCCGCTGAAAACAAAATCAAACATAGCAAATGGTTATAAACAATTTGTAAAATACAGTTCATTCCAAGTTCATTAAATAAGTTATTGTATGTGTAAGACAGCTAATACGTCATATGGAACAACATCAATAGAGATAAATAACATGGTACATAAATTGGCCTAATTGAATTGTTAGATGAACATACATAATTCATTTTTGCAGATGGACGTGGTCTTTAGATAGCTGATACTCTGGATAACCTTTAATACACAGACATTTTGCAGCAATCTGCTACACTGACGTCACCACACAGCAGGCACCGGCTAACGCCCACTCGCTCTTTTATATTATGTATGTGTGCATGTGTGTTTGTCTGTGTGTGTGTGTGTGTGTGTGTGTGTTTGTGTGTGTGAAGGGGCATGTTTTGTGTCTACAGTAGGGGATAGTGTCTTGATTTAAGCCATGAGTCAGTAATTCATTTTCAAAAAGATGATTTTTAAAACTACTATTAGCTTGTGATTTGAAATGTGTATTGTGAGGTAAACTGACAAGAGACATCTAGCGACAGCTAACGTAAACATACTCACTTGTGGCATTTTTACCATCGCGGTTAACCCATTTCTTTAGGAGCATGAAGCTCTGAGCTGTCAGAGAGTTGGGGTTTTCCACCCGGATGTGATTGATCTCATCTACAGAGAAATTTATTTCCCTGGCCAGCTCTGCAACACATTAAAAATAGATTAGCCCTCTCTCTTTCTCTCTCTCTGTCATACCACTCCTCTCTCCCTAAATCTCTCTCTCTCTGTCATACAACTCCTCCCTCCCTCAGTCTCTCTCTCTCTGTCTGTCTGTCTTACCCTCTCTTTCCCTCCCTCTCTCTTTCTGTCTCTCTCCCCTCCATTTCTCTAGCCCCTCTCTCTCCCTCTTTCTCACCCCCACTCCATCTCTCTCTCTCTCTCTCTCTCTCTCTCTCTCCCTCCCTCCCCTGACACATGTGCGCAGTGCTGCAGTGCAGGCAGGTCCACACACACTGCAGATGGCACACCCTTCTCCCAGCATGCCCATCACACACCACACGCTGAGTCTCAAGCCAGCACTTGTCACTAATCCAAGCGCCGCCACAGGATGAGCTAAACCCTGCTTATCAGCAGACTATTGATAACAGATACAGCCATATGTGGCTATGTTTATTTCCTTTTCTTTATATTTTTGTTTATCAAACTTCAGGATGAAATGTCATTGCGTTGCGACTTGAAATTAACAGGTACACTTTTGTCCACCAGGTGGAGACATTTCTCTCGGTTGGTCCTTACCTGTCCAGCTCAGGCCGAGATGGTCAGCAACAATGGCCATACGCAAATCTGTCCTCTCACAGGGACTCTGAGGGCCTGGAGGACAGACGGAGGCTAGTTAACATCCACTTGTGGATTTATACAGGTGGTATATTGATATTTAAGAAAGACAAAACCCCTTTCTGCCCAAACATCTTTTAAAATAACAATTCAGAAATGTCTGGTTTTGTCTATACTGTGTTTCTTATGCCTTTAGGAGTTATCTTATACTTAAGGCTAAAGGAATATTCCAGGGAAAAAATCTAATTGATTCAGATTTTCCCACCTGTATAAAATCCAGTTTATCATCCAATGCATGTTTGGGCAAGTTATTAATAAACATGTTAGCATGTTAGCGTAGTGATCCACTATGTACTGAGAAGCCTTCAATTTAAGCATTTAGCCAAAACAAACCAAAAAAAAACTTACAAGTGAGCAAATCTGTGACATTTTCTCAGTTTTTGTAAGTTTTTCTTTAACAAATAATTTTGAATAGTCAAAAGGCCTTGTCAGTATGTGGTGGATCATTCCTTTAATCTTTTGTTTTGTTCCTGCAACCAACCAAAATGATTGTGGAGAACGTGGATGACCAGTTTTAGTTTTTATCAACAAGTGTGATGATTTCACTTAGACTTTAGTTTCATGTTTTTAACCGCATGCTATGCTGTAAAATTGCTTCCTCTAAAAGATGGAACCACAGACCTGCAGAGGATGATCAACTGCATATAGTAAGTTCTAAAGTTAGTGTTTTTTTCCAGAATATTCCTTTAAAAGGTAAATATCGATCGAAACAGACTGTAATTAATGCTAGGAAAAGACAGAATGACTAGAAAGGGGTAAAAACACAATTAATCACAGTTTGTTCAGTACTCAGTTTCACAAGAGGTTAGATTTATGATCCTACAACTCTACCAGGCAAACCCTCTACTTGGCGAAGCTTACCACCAGAAACAAAATTAAAACAACCCCCACAAGGAAAACACAAACAATCGAACAAACACGAGTCAAACACCTCTAGAGCTACGATATGCGTTCAAGTTGAGATCAAAAGTGAATTTCACAGGTGTCAAATGAAACTACACATGCGAGCAAAACTTGAGTGCTGTGCTAGGATAGGATTGCGTGTTTGCATGGCTCTGTAAGCTAGACCCTCTCCACCTGCACAGACACTAGTACAAACCACATGGCGAGGACCAGCCAATCGTCCAACGCGGCAGTCAGTCAATCTAGCATGCTGCAGCATCTGACTACTTTGATAGTAAAAAGTACAGTACAAAGACCCGACTCTGAGACACACGTACACACGGATGACAAATGACAGAATGACGGCTAGTCACGTCACAGGCAAATCACAACGGCTCATGCACTAAGATCAATCAAGTGGAAAGTTTTACAAACTAGGCTCGTTCTCCACGCTGGGGGCCTTCTGGGGCCCCTCAACCTGACTGCCTTCACTCCCATCAGTCCTGCAGCTACTCTTCCTCCTCCTCCTCCTCCTCCTTTCTCTGTCGGCCTGCTCAACCTCTGCCCTCACGTCTCTAGCAGACCTGGATGTATGGGTGGACTGAGAGGCGTCTGACAGTGAGGTGTTCCTGGACGTGCTGTCATCATCAACGGACGTGTCTGCCTGCATCTTTGTGTCTTCGTTGGACTGGCGGTCTCCGAGTTTTACCCGGCCCCTACTGGCTCCCTTGTGCTTCTCTGCTGAGGCGCTACTGGCCAGACGAGACTGCCCTACTCTGCTCGTCTGACTGGATGAACTGCTTCTGGTGCTAGGACCCAAGGTTGACCTGCTTGACCTGTCCTTGATGGGTAACCTTGAGGGTGCCTGTTGCTTTTTGCCCCTTTCTTTCTCCCTCGCTCCTGCACTAGTGGTTCTACTGATTGACGATGTGGCTTTCGCTGTCCCTGATTTTACCTCCCTCTGTGATGAAGTGCTGACTGTTTTAACTTTGATTGGAATTCTGGTTTTGGGTTTTGTATTTGGGAAAGGATCCAATCTTTCTCGAACTACAGGCCTGACAATTGGCCTTACTGCCTGTTTTGGTTTCTGCTTATTTCCAGCTGAAGTACTCTGGCTGCAAGGTGATGACAAGGGTGCTCTTACTGGCAATCTAGACTTTGGCTGAGCTTCCTTAATGTTCCCGGATTTTGTTTTAATGTGTTCACTTTGAATTTTGTTCCCTTCAACTTTGACTGTGTGGTCCCTGATGAATACATTCTCAGATGTGCTTACTGGCTGGGTTTGACTGAGGTCTGAAAAAGAGATTTGATTAAACACTACGCTGCCTTGCTGAATGAAATCAGGTTCAGTGTTCGAAAGCTCCAGGTTATTACTGTTACAGTTCTCTGTTTGAAAATGTCCTCTTCGCCCTGGCTGAGAGATCTCTGTGCTTTGAAAAGACTGACTCCCTATGCTCGATTCTAGCCCACTAAGCCCAGCATCATCTGATGACTTTGATTTAAAGTCTCTCTGATTCGCGTAATCACCAACCATTGTCAAGACTGATGTCATCGGGACCCCAACTTTAAAGGTAGAACACAATTTAGACTGGACTTTGGAAGCTGTGATGGTGTCTGAAGATGAGTCCTGAGTGTTGTTACTGAATGTTGTGTCCCGTCTGTCAGTGGTAATTTGAATGATACTACACGAGGCTAGTGTGGCACTGCTAGCATGAAACTGATCTTTCTCACTTGCCTCAGGCATGGCTGTCTCTAACGTTCTTGCCCCCTCCCCACCCGACTTCCCTTCGTGGGAATGCTCACCAATCTGAAAAAACTGCAGTCTCTCTTCAACAAAATCCCGCTTGCTCATGTCAATTGCGCCACTGCGAGTCATCTCAAACATCTTCCCTTCGTGGAAGGGGAAAGGGTTAGGCTCGCTTGTTGGTGTGCTGTCGTCGGTTGGGGTTCTAGCGGGAGTCGTGTCAGGAGACGTGCCCTGAGACTTGTCATCTGCAGCTAACCCAAAGGGCTTGGGCTCATCGTCTTTAATTCTAGCGTCAATCACTTCATCATCTCCTCCCTTGCTGGACCAAGGATCAAAGTCCAAACCTTTGGTCGCAACTGTTTTGAAAGGAGTGTTAAACTCCTCCTCTAATTTGTAACTAAAGTACGTGTCTGAATGTCCATCTGGTTTTGATTGTTTTTCAATGTTTACACATTCTTTTCCTTCTTCGAATTGTTTGTCAAATGGATCACTGTTTCCGTTAGCCTTTTTGCCCTCTTCTTCTTCTTCAATGACCTCGAGTTTATTTTGACTAAAAACACGGTCACTTGGCCTAAGCATTGTGTCCGTTGACCACACGTCCTTTCGATTATCATTTCCAAAACTGAACGGCTTTGCGTTTTGGTCACATAAGCCATCATCTTCATCTTGAAGGTCATAGCCATCAAGGGAGTCTACCTCGGTCGCGTCAGTGTCATGCGAGAACTCTGCAGTTGTTGCTATCGAACAGTCTGTTAGAGATTGGTCATTCCCATTTTGTTCGTAGTCATCATCATCTCCTTTTACTGTGCCATTAACTCCGGGTTCTTTGTGGTTTCCGTTTTTGTCCTGCTTTTTGGTTTTGGACTCCTTGTCCTTTTTGTCCTCATCCACTTTAAATTTGTATTTCTTTGAACGAATGGGTTGAAAAACTGATTCATCATCGCTTGAGCTACTCTCATCGGTACCTGGGGGTACAGGGGTTGGGGGCTGAATTCTGATGATGGGCTCAGCAAGAAGATGCTTATCGTGTTCCTCCTGGAGGTTCACCTCCATCATTTCTGTATCAGCATCTGAGGATGAGCCCTTAGGCTCGGGTTGGGATTGCTCCTCCAGGGGCGGGGGTGGGGGAAACTCTATGTAAGCTACTCGCCTAGCCTTAGCGACCAGTCCAGTGTTGGCATTACTAGGCTCAGCAACGACAGTAATGGTTTTCGGAATCTCCAATGGAGATTCTTTGAATGAAAAGGCTTTTCCTTGCTCCTCGCCCTCCGATTCCTCCGTCAACTCTTGGATTGGACTGGGATGAGCTGGCATGAAACTTAGGGCCTCTGGGGTTCGGGACATGAGGTCATAACTGACCTCTTCAGAACTGGGGGTTTCAGGGGTCATGGGACTCTTTCCAGAGCTATCTATAAAAGACACCTGTTCTAAGGTGTCGTCATCTGGGCTAGCTTGGGGGGGTGTGGCCTGCTTCTGTTTTACTGTGTAAATGGTTCGGCTTTCAGAAGTGATGATCTTTTTATGACTGCCATTTTGGCCTCCAGAGTCTTTGTCACCTTTCCCAGATTGTACACTTACATAAACAGGCAAGGATTTAAGACCTTTAAAACCTTCTCGTGTTGTAACAATGGTTGTTCTCTCTTTGCCTTCCACAGAAGCAGCATCAGTGAGGGTGCTAGAGCTTGAATCTTGGGACTTTAGGCCAGCTAGTTCAGATCTACCCTGGACTCTAGATTTAGGTAGGGTGGGTATCTGTGACTGCCCTTTCTCTGACTGTTTCACTGTTGTGTCTTGCTTAACTTTTCTGGATTGATCACTATCTGAAGGGCCATTTGTGCGTACAGGAATTTGAGATTCAGCCTTTTTTCTGAGGGTCTTTGATTGCATGTCACCACTCTCAGCACCATCTGAGAGCATGATGTCTGGAGAAACTTTCTTGGGTGTAGCACTCGAAGGAGAAGTACTTGTATCAGTTCTTGTATGCAGTCTTTTGCCTTCAGAGGATGCGGCACTTTGAACTCCACTGTCCCTTTTTGATGACTCATGCATTTTGCTCTGAGGTAACTGATCTTTATCTCTACGCATTTCAAAGGCCCTTTTCTCTTCCTTGCCAGTGTCTGAAGCTTTGACACTACTACTCTGCATGTGCTTCTGAGCTTTCGAATGTGGTTCATTTTTATTAGATGGTTGTTCAACTGATTGTTTTGGGGCAGTGACAGATATTCCAGATTTATTGACATCAGGACGTGGTTCTATAGACCCCCTATTTCTATCGATATCTGTCTTTTTTGGTGAGATTTTCTCCTCCTCTGAGGGACTTTTTGCTGTTTTTGACTCTTGAAAAGGCTGGTAAACTGGTAGCTTACTCTCCTGAAACTGTTTCCTTGGGGTCTTTGGTGATCCAGGAGCACTTTTTTCTTGTTTTTGTGCCTCAGCTTCAAATTTCTGTTTAAAAGCGGTAACTTTGGAGGACTTAACTGCAATGGGAGGTGGGACTTTTGTTAGTAGTGCCTCACTGTCCTGTATAGGCTTTTCTTCTCTGGTTTCAAACTGAGAACGTCTCTCTGGACTACTAGGTACACTGGTAACTTTGGAGGACTTAACTGCAACGGGAGGTGGGACTTTTGTTGGTAGTGCCTCACTGTCCTGTATAGGCTTTTCTTCTCTGGTTTCAAACTGAGAACGTCTCTCTGGACTACTAGGTACACTGGTAACTTTGGAGGACTTAACTGCAACGGGAGGTGGGACTTTTGTTGGTAGTGCCTCACTGTCCTGTTTAGGCTTTTCTTGCCTGGTTTCAAACTGGGAACGTCTCTCTGGACTACTAGGAACACTGGCACTTTTCTCTCGCTTCCGAACAACTTCCCAACTGAGGATTCTCTCATACTTCCCCTTGCCCACTCCTCGCCACTACTTGCTTCCCTCTTCTGCTGTGTTTTCTCCGGACTACTACACATGGAACTGGGCCCAGACCGAGTCTCTCTCGGCACCCTCTTGGTAGGCTTCTTTTCTGGTGACTGAAGCTCGTCGTTCAGTTTCTCTGTTTTGTCACGGAAAAACTGCGAGACCTCACTCAGTTTTTCCTCTGCCTCCTTTACAGTTCGATCCAAGCGATCTTCGTATATTAGCTTCTCTCTGTTTCTGTCTTGCCTGTCCTGGGTGAAACGCATCCACACTGCATGCTTGGGGCTGCCGGGTTCTGTTGTGTAATGCAACACGGTCAATTTGTCATATGGCTCATCTTTTGAAGAGAATTTACCGGATTTGTCTGATGCATCCTTGGACTTAAGAAGAGTCTCTTTCCTAGAGCCTGACACTCTCTCGCCATAGCCATGACCTTCAGCCCCATGTGTCTCTGCTGGAAAGCCACGGGCCTGGTCTGCTACAGCTTCCTCTGTATCAGAATGTGAAATGTCTAGTTTTTCTGAGAGGAGCATTTTCTCTGCAAATCTGTAGGACTCCCCCCTCAGTTCTGACTGCTCATCATCGTGATACTCTACCGAGTGCTGGCTCAGGAGCTTCAGTGTCTTGTAAGAATCATCAGCCATGAGCTGAGCAGAGCTGGGGCGGCTGTCCTCTTCCTGAGAGACTGGAGTGTTGACTCTCGAGGTGTCTAAGTAAGAAGGCAGTGACTCCTCTGCGGCAAAGTCGTCCTCCTCCTGCATTACCTCGTAATCACCCTCGGCTTTGTCGAGTAATTCCTTCATGCTGCGGTAGTCTGGATGTTTCTTAGTTTCTCTGATTATGACCTCGGTTGGGTCCGAGGTGTTGCCCTTTTCTATGTGAACCTCGATTATCCTTTCCACCTTAGGCTTCCCTTTCATGTCTTTATCGAGGAAACGTGGAGACAGCTCGTCTCCTTTTATCGACTCTTGGGCAGCTTTGTGTTCAAATAGGCCGGCCAATTCTTTGGAAGGGTCTCGACCCGACTGGAATGCTTTCATGATGTCTCTTACTGACATAGTTTCCTCCATTCCGACGCCACTGCTCTCGGTTAGCTGTGGTTTGTGGTACACCATCCGTGTGGTGGTGGTGATATGTGTTTCCTCTGTCAGGCACATGCTTTTGCTCATAAGGGAGTCCTCCTCGCCGTTCACCTTCATCTGAAAGGTCTTGACTGTCGGTTCTGGCCCCCCACATGTAGGTGCAAATGCCTCTGCAGCAGCTGCTCCTGATGCTGCCTCTTCCATGATGGGCTCGCAAAGGTCATCTGGGTGCTCATAACTCCTTATGTGTACCACCTCTGTTCGGGTCTCTGTAATGACAGGAGGAATGGGAACGTCTATGAAGAGAGGTTTGGGCCCAGTGCTCTCGGCACTTTGAGGTGCTGAGGGAGTCTTATCACTCCTCGTTTCGAAACCACTGTCTGACAGGGGGCTCTTGTCCTGCTCGTGGGAGAAATCGTCAGGGGACTCGAGGATGGCGTCTGTGCCCGTGTAGGAATCGGCTAGTTTGCTTAAGTCTTTCTCAGAGGGGGAGGAACGCATACCCGAGGGTGGCATTTTGAGCTTGTGCTCGGGCTTGATGCCACGTTTCTGTTTCTCCTCCCCGTCTTTTTTCATCTCTTCATATCTGCACTTGGCATCAGCCATTCTGGACAGAGAGCTAGCACCAATGTCGTACGTCAAATAGTCTACCACTTTAGCTAAATTGAGGTCTTTGTCAGGCACAGATTGCGGCCTAACTGGGAGTGTGGGATTAAACGTGGGCAGTGATCTCAATGCACTCTGTCTGGCATCTTCTATTTCATCTTTTGAAAACTCTTCCCACTCTTCCTCTGTGGTCCTCTCTCTGGCAGCAGCTTTTGCTTCGCTCAGCACATCTTTCGTGAGGATTTCGCTAACTTTGACTAGGTCCTCTTTCACTTTTTCAACTAAACTAAAAGGCTCCTCGTCTTCTATCTTTGCCTCTTTGGCTGCCTGAGACTGATAGCATTTAGCTGCTGAACTGGTTTCGCTTTGAAGGATGGCAGTCATTCGCATCAGATCCTCTTTCATGTCTGCAACATCTCTGAGTATTTCCTGACTGTGGGACAAGGAGGAGGCAGTGGTTGCTTTGAGGGACGTGGGGGACAGGAACAGTGAGGATTTCAGGGTAGACTTTGATCTGGGAGTGGAGGACTGGGCAGAAGTGTGCGTTTGTTGTGCAGCTGCCGATCTGTCTGATGTTGACATTGGTTCTGGGGGGTGTGGCAGCTGTGGATTAGGTAACACATTCACAAGGGAATACACGGGTACCGTAATGGTACTGGAGGATACTGTGGTGGTGGTGGAGGCGGCTGTGTGGGATCTAAGCGTTGAGTAAACAGAGCTGGCAACACTGGCTCTAAGGGAGGGGGACATGGATTTAAGCGTGCTGTAACTTGCGACACCGCAGGAGTTGAATGATTTTTCAGCTTCGTCGATGGCAGCGGTGACACTCGATGTAGCTGCCTGCGTCGTGGCCTGTATCCTCTCCTGCAGGCTGCTGGTAACTCCTGTGAGGATACGAGGAGGTGCAGTGGAGGATGATGGGCATTTGATGGGGGAGACAGAGCCATTAAGCATGGCCGTTTCTGAAGCTGCAGCTGTGGATTTAACTGGTGAGGACAAGGCAGAGGTGAATAGGGTTGGTTTTGGTGCTGATACTGCATCGGCAGGAGGTTTGACTGTGGACAAACTTGATATCGTTTTTACTGAATGAGTTGTGGCCATTGAAGATAGTACTGATTTGAATGGTAAACTGGAACTGTACATATTCACAGTCAACTTGGGGGAATCGGGAGGGGTCATTGAAATGGCAGATCGATCGAGCATGGAGCCTACTTGCGCGGCAGGCAAAGCTCTTGAGGAAAGTGTGGCAGCGAGAGCTTTAACTGAAGTTGGGTCTGTGCCAGTTTTAATGGGCGAGGGCATGAGACTGGCAGAGACTGGCATGGGATACTGCCCTTGCTGCACGACAGTCTTAATAGGGGATGCAATAGTTCTGTATGATCGGATAGGGGAGGCTACATCACAAACTGATTTAGCTGGGGATACATTGGAGGCTCCCAGTGTGGACTTGATTGGCGATGCTGACGGTATCGACCAGACTGACTTTAATGGAGAAGCAGATGGGGTGGTGGAAGGTGAGCTGGAGAGGGAACCCAGTCCACATTTTGCTTGCCCAGGGACGGTAATAGGAGCAGCCGACCATGCCTGGTAAGATCTTGTTGAAAAGACAGGTTTGTGAGCGTAACCACCAGGCAGTGTTCTTGTTGTAGTTCGTTCAACTGTTTCTTAAATAAGCAAAATGAAATCCAACATAAAATCAACAAAAAATGAGAGACCAGAGGAAAAAAATTGGTCAGTGATTCTTGTCTTATAAAAGGAGAAAGAACAACAGTTTGATGAAGTGATGGTTTGGGGCAGATGGATAGGGAGGAGATGAAGCGAAATGATAAGGTGGTGGTGATCCATGGTCCACAAGAACGCACAACGAAACTTAAGAAGCCCAACAAAGCACACGCAGCAACACAATGTCTATGATGATGAAAGAAATAACTCAATAAATGAACGAAAAAATGCCGACAAATGCACAGAAACCCAGAATAACAAAGAACTTATTTTGTCTCTTTTGACTTTTGATGTGCTACATTCATCTGTCACTCACTGTCTAATTATTATTTTTTGCTTAAAAAAAGTGCCTTTTATCTGTTTGGTCTGAAAGTCCAGTTGTCAGCCCCCACTGGTTTGGGGTGTTCTGACAAAAACAGAAATAAATACTGAATACAAGCCTCCTTGCGTTTGATTCTAAAGCAACCTATTATGGCAAAACACAGGCTCAAGGACTAGGTTTTGCATCCATAATATCTCCACGTGGCATGCAGAACTGAGTAACCTTGAAGACAGGCAATTCAGTGCAAGCAGTGGGGACCTGGAAGTCTTCTTGCGACCTTACATGCAAACTCTTGTCAAGAGAAAAAACCTCAATCAATAAAACGCTGCACAATCACAAAGCCAAAAAGAGCAAGACTGTTTCTGTCAAAACGAACATAAGGGAAAAGAAACATAAAGGTGGAATTTTTCCTTTGACAGCGGATTCCAAATGCGGAAACAGTCAATCAGAGTAAAAAATCCCACAGGATGTTGTAGAGTAAAGTCGATTCTTGGCAGTGAGAAAAATAAAACAAACAAACAAACAACGTAAACAAAATAATCTTTCAAAGTGGGCAGGCACGGCACAGCAACTTAAAAGAACAACACCTCATGCAGGGAATACCATGTCAAAAAAACCAAGCATGTGGACTTATGTAGGGTGAGTATGTGCAGATAAAACATATATATTGTATGTGTGCACTGGCATATCTACAGTATTCATAATTTCACAATCAACTTATAATCTACATAACATTATGGGTTATTGAGTAAGTTAATACATGTTAATTTAGTTAATTAATTATGTTAAGGCAATTTGTTTTCCCGAAAACAAGTTAGTGAAAACATCACACTCACTGGTGGCAGGCTCACTCAGATAGCTGTAGCGCTTACGTAAGGCTAGAGATGCAAAGGTGTGACGTCTTTCTGGTTTTTCAGTCTGGAACAACAACAAGAAGAAGTCCTATCAGTTCTCTCTCTTTAATGCCCAATAAACTGACCATACACTATAAACTAATTACTTAGATAGATTTATAGATAGATAGATCTATTGCATCTATGCAGTTTGTTTTAAATGGACTTTGAATGGAAATTTGTGATTTTCATATTCATGGTTATGTAAGAGGGACTACGGTCCACAGAAAAATGTGGAGTATTTGATTACAGGACGAAGGCATTTGCCACAGATTTACAGGGGGCAAACGTGGTCCACTGAAATAGTACTGTGTGTGTGTGTCGGTATGAACAGAAATAATAGTTTTCTTCAAAAACAGGGCAGTAGGACCAGTGTTATCAATAAGCCAATTTATACAAGTCAGAAGATCTAGCAGCTTCATCCCATATAATGTACTTGAGTTTACAAACCTTATCATTTATCATTATATGTCTTCTGTGGGCTTACATAAACTATGAGCTGTCACCCAAATAAAACCTTTTAGTTCACTAAGGGAGATCAATACTAGATTTATTGATTTCCTTTAATGAATTCTTTGGGTCACAAAACAGTAAAGAGACATTGATTGGTTACATCAGACATCAACAACTATGCTACATAGACACTCACTATATTCTTAAGCCATATGTTAATTGATTTTGTAAGAAAATGCAATTTTAGAGAATTCTAGATCATTTTTATCACATAAAGTATATACCTGTACATTGCTGTACTGGTAACGTTTAGCACTTTATTCTCTATCGCGACATCCAGGACAAAAGGAGACAATGGGCAACTAAAAAAATGATTGCCATATCACTTGCCAGATGAATGCTAAAGCAGCTAAGGAGTAAAATAAGATACTGCTAAGCTGGTAAGCCTTATTTACCCAAAGCTTCCCAAAGCCATGTATTCTAATGGGAGCCTATGCTGAGCGATGGAGAACGACCATAGAGGCCCCCAAAGAGAGAAGCCACTACAACATAAGCAAACGGGGTGGTGGTGATGAGAGCGTATGTGTGCTTTACCTCTTCCTCAGGATCTGAATCCATATCCTGTTGCGTTCCCAAGATGCATTGCAGAAACAGGGGGAGGTAAAAGGATAACATAATGGGAGAGCAGGGAAAAGAAACATCAGGGTGTGAAAAAAAGGGAGCGACAGAGCGCACTGAAGAAATAAAACAACCCAAGCCACCGCAAAGGAAAGAATAAACAAACAGTTGAAACCAAATATCAGGAAATTAAAACATAAGCCGGCAGGAAAAACAACGAATTAGCCAACACTCATAGCAAATAAAGAGCACAGAGAAGCCACCACAGATTGAAGCCACTGGAAAAGCACGAACTCCCGTGCACCTGCAGCCAAAAGCATGAGGCTTGCGGAAAAGAAAATGGCTGATTCAGAGGGGAGCGGTCACCAAAGAAACAACAAAATCAACTTGAGGAAACCTCAAAACAGATAAAAGACACACTTGGGCGGTTTCAGCCATGTTTGTAGTTTTTTGTCTGTTTGTTTTGTAGTTTTTTTTTTTTTAAACCCTATTGAAAACCCTCCTGTCCCTTCCCTGTAGATGATGATGGCATGGTATGACGAGGAAGACACATGAAGATGCCCACTTACCTTCTTGAGCGCTGGCAGTGTGATATTTAAATTGCAAACTGCTGTCTGAGGGATACTCTTTGAAGGCTTGCTGTCTCGTAGGAAAGACAGACGTCCACAAGGCTCCTGGCCATTATCTCTGACCTACATCGGCCAAAGGGAAGAAAGCTGTTTGTTTGCACCTAGATATTTTAGACTTAGTACTCAGTGATTTCTCCAAGGTCTCCCAATTTACAGAAAGCTTATTGTTGCTCTGCAATTGTACGTCACTCTGGATAAAAGTGTCTGCCAAATGAATATAAGATAGTGCTGTCAATCAAATCATTAATTAATCGCACAATTTGCTGAGATCAATCGCTTTTTTTCTTCTTAAGACTTGTAATAATGGATTGACTGAGATAACTGTGTTAATTGCGTTTTTAACGTGTTAAGTATTCCTAATTTATAGCAAAAACGAACACGTATATTTTGAAGGCACTGATGTAAATGCATCTCCAGGGGTCCAGGCACTGGGCTCTGTAAAGCTCCTTGGGACAATTGTATTGTTTTGGCACTATATAAATACATTTGAATTGAATAAAATTAAAATTGAATTGAATAAAATTAAAATTGAATTGAATCTCAAACTTCAGCAGACCAGTGTCTCACACAGTCTACTACAGGGTATGTTGCCCTGTGATGGTTGCATTTAAGGAGTTAGGGTGTTTAAAAGGGTGCCAAAAATAGCATTGACATCTATGGCGTGATTTTGGTCTTACAGTAATGAGATTTTGACTAATTGTTTTTAATAGACACATTCATTAACATTTCATGGCCGCAGAAGAATGAATTCCTAAAACCTGTCTGAGCTGACTGGGTTATTTTTCTGTGTTTAATTACATTAGTTTAATTACCGCACCTAATGACCCTACCAAACTAATTTCCCTTTGGAAATTACAATCCAGTCCAATCGCTGGGCATAAAGGATCAGGATATTCGAGGCATAGAGAAACCTGTCTCTGCTTCTGGATAGGTATAGTATCTGAGTCATACAGGAGAAAATGGCTTTATATTATAAGGAGGTAATGCCACTAAAACAATCCACTGATCTGGTTGATGACGGATTTAAGATGCCTTACCTTCACGCAGAATGGCAGACGGTTCTCTTTGAAAGCGTAAAAGTTCAGAACCAGCAGCTGACCGGCTTTAGTCAGAGGAGCCAGGTTGCCATAGCAATCCACGTAGACGGGCCTCCCCTCCAAAACCTATAGAAATGATTCCGAAAATGACAGGAAAAGTAACTCATTGATTAATGGCGAAATTTAATTCCTGACGACGGACAACTTTGGGATCAAGAACAGACTTTGGTTTTTCCACTAGTTGAACATGGAGTGAGTGGTGAGAGTTATAGAGAGTAATTAGGAGGTATGTTTACTCCATTTAAAAAATCAACTCACTGCTAAAATGTGTGACCATATGTGATCTACCCCCATATCTTAATGTGTCAGTTTATTAAAGACCTGATCAAGCCCACGAGTCCCACAACTGACACATGACATACCTCAATGTGTCAGTTTATTCACGAATCCCACCACTAACACATGACATTGCTCAATGTGTCAGTTTATTCACGAATCCCACCACTAACACATGACATTGCTCAATGTGTCAGTTTATTCAAGGCCTGACCGAGCCCACGAGTCCCACCACTGACACATCACATACCTCAATGTCTTTGCTGCGGGCGACCTCCTCGAAGTTCTCCTGCTGCTCGAGGGTCTTGTCCACCTTGTCGTCGGTCATGCAGAAGCAGCGCAGGCTGGACTCCACGGGGTCGTTCATCTTGGCGAACACCACAAACTTGGCCATGTAGGGCACGCAGATGAGGTCGCGGTACAGCTGAGTGGCCAGGCCCACCGTCTCTGGGATCTGATGGCAGTCCGCGAGCCAGAACCTTTCGGAGAAGCACACAGGGCACGTACGTTCAGGTTTCATTTCAGTTTAACCCCATTTCCCAGCATTGTGATTTCCTCAAAATCAACTGAAGAGAAAAAAAATGTCCTCTAATTGTAGTTCTTGGTTTACAAGTGTTTTGAAAGTTGAAAGACTGGTTATACAAATGTGGAGTATTTTATGTGGGATATATGGTCTCAGGTAGGACAGCCAATTGTCCTGATAGGCCTTTGTGTGAATGCTACACCTGCAGCTGCTAAATGGATTACTCTGGATTCCAAGGGACTATGTTCAGTTCTGGGTCTCACCTGGCTGACACGTTGGTGGTGAAGGACACGCAGTCATGCATGAAGGTCAGCGGGGTAGTGCCGGTGATGTCCTCCCACTGTGCCGGAGATGTGCCGCCTGAAACAGAAGCTCACTGTTAGTGCTACGGGGCAATGTATGTATGTAATCATGTATGTATGATTGTAATCATTTACGTATGTATGGGTAATCTTTGAGCAATGTGCTTAGGCAAGGGGTTCCGACAGTGGCTTTGTTCAACCTGATCTGATTACATAGTGCTAAGGGATGCACAATACCGCCACCCATTTACTCTTGAATTAAACTTAAATGAATCGAATTTAAGCTCATTTCTCCCAATTACACTAAACTGAGGAAAGAGAATGGGGAAGAGCTGAGCAAAGCAGCATTGGGATTCCCTCAATCATTGCAGAGCAAAGACCATCGCCCAATACATTATTTAAAATACTGTAATTATGGACATCTTTGCATTATAAATGATATAACTGTGAGATGAAGGTACATCGACGTGGATTAGAGGCCATCATGACTGCTGACTACTGAATAATTTAAAGATCTTCCCATCTCCCCTTTCACATTGCCTTCCACAGAAAACCACTTGCCTGTGATACTGCAAAGGAGACGTAGGCAAGGGGTGGAGTCCCCCTTGTAACCGTTGGTGACGCCTTCACCAGAGAGAGGCGGGACTGGTATCGTCATGGTGATGGGCTTGTGGAACTTCCTGCGGCGGGGCTCGACGGTCACGATGGGGCTAAACGTGGCCCTGTTGCCCAGGGTCTTCTTCACCATATCATCTGGCACAGGCTGAGCCTGGAGGGAACACGGCATGTTACACAGTTAGTCTATTACCTTCACAGATTAATACACACAATTTGTGTAAAGCAGTGAGTTTTAAAGCTCGTAAGAATGTATATAAAAGCTGATACATGGTGTTACACGTCTAACGTTGCAGATCACAGACCCTTACTCAGAGGAGCTTGACAAGCATGTGTCTTACTGTGTAACTTACAGTTAGGTCAACACTGCATAAAAAGTCACTGTGTCTTGCTAGTAATCTCAACGCCACACATGTGCTTTGTTTATATACGTGCAGATGTTTGCGATACTCAAAATGTGGTCCAAGTGGGATCCAAATGCTTAGCCATGTCAACTGCACAAGATAATAGAGTAGAATAATGCATAGAACTGAACACTGCCCTTGGGTATTTGGGAAACATGCTAAAACACCATTCAGACTCCACACAGCATTGACCTGCCTCACAACTCCATGACATTCGGTCTGACCTTGAACTTTAGCTCCAGTCAGCCATACTGTCCCATATAACCAGCATAGACACAACACATTCCATGCATGGGTGCCTTATACAAGGTCAACAGCAGACAATGAGAACTATTGCAAATTGAGCTAAATCTCAGAGCGTTAATTGGTTTATGCACTTCTCAATACAAGGAAACACCCTATCAATCTTCATTTGAATGGAAGCAATGGACAAAACTGAAAGTACAATATTGAGAGGGATGACAATATCAATACAACACTGGCAGAGTGAAGTTTAACTTTAAAGTATTTGGCAGACGCTTTTGTCCAGTGCGTAAGCGTCTTTGAGTCCCTAGAAAAGCGCTATATAAGTGGAAAGTATTATTATTATTATTATTATTATGATTGTTATTGTTAAGGTACATCAGTGCACAGACCTGCAGTCCAACTCTGATTTTCTTGGTGAGAGCCCCCTCTGGGAAGGAGGCCTGGACCAGAGGCACGGTCTTGCTGGCGAGGTGGCCCCCCTCCGGCCCCATCTGGTTGCTCTCCTGCTTGATGCGTGACACCACCGCAAAGTACTGCGGGAAGTCCTTGGTGATGATGCGGCAGATCCGCTTCCTCTCCAGCTCCTCGGAGCTCTCCAGTTCTGCGGGGGGGGGGGGGGGGGAATTAGTGTGTCAGACTAGACGACCAGAGACGGGACATTAGCGAGCATGTTAGACTAGACGACCAGATACAGGACATTTGCGAGCTCAACAGCTCTGGGGGGAAATAAATGAGTGTGTTAGACTAGAACACCAGATACAGGACATTAGTGAGCTCAACAGCTCTGGGGAAAGTATATAAGTGCGTTAGACTAGACGACTAGCAGAGGACACAGAAGAAGGTAGAAAGAGCTTAGTTATGCAGCTCTCAAGCTCCTCGAAGCTCTCCAGCTCAGGGTGGATAAGTTGCTAGAGTGTGTGAGTTGGACCATACGACCAGATTCTGGACTTTAGCAAAGACATAGAAGAAAACACAAAAATGGATATCCAGATCTTCTGCTCTTCCAACTGCAGGAAAGGATTGGGAGTTTGTGATCTGGCTGGGTGTTTGTTTCACAAAGGCTGATCCTGACCCTGGTCCTTGCACAACTACACGTTTGGAACGTAAACAAAGGGATACTGAAAGCTTAGTTGTTCACTTAGTTGTTGCAACACATCCTTCAGCTCTGCTCCTCCAAACAGCGGGCTACTGCTTACACTGTGAGCTGACTCAGATGCTTGTTTCACGCACTTGTGCATCTCGTCACGTCAGCTCAGACGTACATCACTCCCGGGCACTACTCCACAAAATATCGACGCGTGAATAAATATGTATCTCTTTTATATGAGAGGACATTTAAGTAAAAACCTGGACAAATGGCATTTTTTTTTAACTGTAAAGAGATGTCAGCATTGGGCAACAGTACATTGTCCCTTTATGTCTAGGTCCTCTCACTGATTATCACCGTTTGTACAAAATGACTTGGACCTCATCATTGTTTCATCTAACAAAAACCTAGACTTTAGATAACTTCAGATGTCCTTGCATAAACACACACCAAAGCGATGGAACAGATCTCTGCTTGAGACGCTAGCGCTCAGCACACAAAGGCAAGACTACTTGGCCTCTGCATGTTTTTGAGTTGGATGGTGAACGCCATTTCTGTTCCAGCTGACGCCGTGATGAATTCGACAGGAGGAGAAATATGGACGAACGGAAATCCCTGCCTGAGTGTAAGTGTGTGTGGGTGTGAGTGTATGTGTGTGTGTGTGTGTGTGTGTGTGTGAGTGTGTGAGTATGTGAGTGTGTGTGTGTGTTTGGGGGAGGACAATTTCTGTTTAATACCAGGAATCTTACATTGCCTTTCATGAGCCTGGGAAAAGCGACGCGGTGGTTTACTTAGAAATGGAGGAGAAGTGAGGTTTACTTCTGAAGCCGCACATTTGGGATTCAGGAATGCCTGGAGAATGTCATAACAAACCCACACATACTCCAGGATGTTCAGGAGCTGGGTGACTGACCGTCTAAACAATATGCTGATGACCGTGATGTTTTCATGGTACACCCTGGGCCTCTGGGATTACACTTCTTGCTTCAAAGACACCACAGAGAGATGAATGAGATACAGTTTTAGACTACGAGAGGTGCTTAATAGGTCAGTGTGAAAGAATCGTGTTTGGCCCTAAGGTTATATTGAAATGGCAGATTTGACTCATGATTTTTTTGTACGACAAATACACACTGAACCAACCGGAAGGCTGTAAGGTGATACAATCAGCTGCTGATATTGTATGGCACTGGAGATATATTTGAAAGGTTTCAACGTTTTTTAAGCCTGAAACAAAAAACACTGTGTGACTGTGCGTGGACGTGAAGTGTTAACTTCCCTGACCGTCTGAGCAGCATGACTGGGGGGGGATGTGTGAAACGTGCTGGTACCTTCAATTTCATTTATTTTTTATATAGCGCTCGTACCTTCATCCATGCCGTTGAGCAGCTGGTTGAGGTCCTCTATCTTGCAGTCGTACTGGTGCTCCTTCCACGCCTCCCCGTTCTCACTCCTCAGGAGGATGAGCTCACGCTCCTTCCCTCGCAACGAGCCGAAGTGGGGGATCTCCACAATCACTGGTCTGTGTTGGGAAAACAGCGCGGAGCATTTTAAGAGTGTGTCTCGTCATAGCGAAACACATGCAAGCGCACACGCACACACACACACACACACACACACACACACACACACACACAGGCAGATACTCACACAGCACATGCACACATATAGCCTCTCTCTCTCTCTCCCCCTCTCTCTCACCCACACTGACACCCCCCCCACACACACACACACACACATCCAAAAAGTAATAGATGACCATGAGCTGGGGATGGAGATGGAGATAGAAGCTTGCTGAATGACTGATGCCAATTGTGGGATATCCATGGATAAACCCACACAACAGCAGTCTTGCCATGATTAGCCAAATCGCAATGGGAAAATAAACCCTCCTGCATCTCCGGTGAACCGCCTGCTGGGGCCAGTGACAGAATAACTCACTCACCACTGGCCACATACATGTCGTCTAAACCCCAGTTATGTTGCATGAATTTAGTCAGGTACTAGTTATTTACACTGTATCCTACCCCTGCATTATTCACATACACTGTTATCTAGAGGATTAGACTGGACACACAGCTTCTTCCTTTGGGATCAGCAGTACAGCGTAGCATCCCTGCTACAACCGCGCTGGGGGTGTAACCGCAAAATCCTCTGAAACCACATTAACTTTTAATACCGCTAGTGAAAGATTACGGCACAGAGACAGATAGGATGGCCGTAGATTTTCCCTCTAACGTCATCATCCGTGAAACACAGACCGCAGCTTTATTCGTGACCTGTTTGGCTGCGTGAGTAGCGATGAGAACATTCTGTTCTGGTTTCTCTTTTTTCTCCCTGAGAGGTGGATTTCACAGCTTCTGTGTCGGACGAGTGTGAAAGAGAGATGGAGGTAGAGAAAGAGAGAGAGAGAGAGAGAGAGAGAGAGAGAAAGAGAGAGCACTGTGTAAACCCTCTGAGGTTGAGTAAAAAGAGTCCTGTGTTTGCCTCCGCTGTGCAGAGAGGTATGCGGAGGTACACAGAGTTGACAACCGTTGAATTTCAAAAGAAATAGTTTGTGGCACACTCTGCAGTTTGAGTCACGACAACTAAACGCTAATTGGGTTTATTCATGAGTGACTAACACACAGTGGCAGGATGGGAGCTGATCATTTGTGGGGTGACACAGAGAAAGTGGCACAGTGTTACATAACTGATGGTTTCCCTGTGAAATTGAACTGGGATGTAATGGGCCTGAACAATCGGAGCAAAAACGAGCAACGTTGATGCTGTCGTCAATAACGTCAATAACTGGGCATACGAACTAGATTAAATTAACTAACAGAGAAGGAAGATTGTACTGTAGGAATATTGCTGTTAGTGTGTTAGGGGAGAAACAGGTATTGGTTAGGTGACTGTGCTGTAAGTCGTGGGACCGACGTCTGTGAACACCTTCTCTGTGCTCCCAGAGACTGCGGAATGTCCAACTTGAGTAAATGTTTTTCCGTGTTGCCATGGGAGACACGACACAAATTTTCAGAGTGCAAACGCGAAGGCCCCTCATGATCCCCCCTACCCTTTCAACCTTCATCATACTCAGTCAAAAATCTAGTTCTAGAACTAAGGCTAAGTTCTAATAAATGCAGATTAACTCAAGTCTTTAATTGACTAAAAACTGCCATTTTTATGCATTTAGTCCACTTTTGGACTGTAACTATTTTTGTAACTAACACTGTAACTATTTTTGCCTTCACACACAGAAAGCATTATTACTTGACCCCAACCCCGAACCATCCAAAACAATAAATAAAAAAAAATAGATAAATAAATAAATCTCTCCAAAAGTAAAGAGGCAAAGATGTCAGCTGTAACATGACAGTGAGATGAATCCATCATGCCCTGCGAAAGCGCAGTCCGGAAATATTGCAGCCAACAAAGCCAAGCCAACCCAACTGGGTCAGGTTTCAGAGAACGCCTACGGTCCACTGAAAGCCTCAAAGCAGAACCCATTAGGGAGGTGACTCCAACTTAAAATGAAATTAAACGGAAAAATAAAACTATGGTAATAATAATAATCATCATAAGAATAAGTAACTATGATAATATTAACAGCAATACTTAAAAACAAAAAGATCTGCGAAGGCGGGGTTGGCATCTTTTTTTTTTCTAAACATACACTCCTACCCAATAAATTTTGTTCCTCGGGGGCCGAGCTGAAGGATTCGGCTAACCAGCCTCTCGCCATCACTGACGGATGGGAGTTTGCGAGGCAGGTGGAGCTTACTGAGCGGCGGCAGCAGGAGGAAGGTGTGGGGGAGAGACACAGAGAGGGAGGAAGATAGAGAACACAGCTGTCATTCCTGCAGGGGTGCCGCTCCAATGTACCTGCTGACTCAGGAACGGATCTGACCCAGGGGCCAGAACAGGGCTGTATCAGGGCCAGAATAGGGCCGTATCAGGGCCAGAACAGGGCCGTATCAGGGCCAGAACAGGGCCGTATCAGGGCCAGAACAGGTCTGGATCAGGGCCAGAACAGGGCCAGAACAGGTCTGGATCAGGGCCAGAACAGGGCCAGAACAGGGCTGTATCAGGCCCAGAACAGGTCTGGATCAGGGCCGAATCAGGGCCACATCTGTGCCGGAGTCAGCTGGCATCTGGGAGTCTTCTAGAGGAGAGACTGAAAGAGCTGCCAAACACTGGCCCTCAGCCCTCTGATTCTGCTTTGGGAAGTTATTATCAGTCCCAACTCAACTCCAAAACATTCCAGTGGTTTCCGTTCTATTTAGCTCAGATTAACACGTGTATTTTAAGAGCAGTTATTGCCTAGTGTAGTATGAAACTCATCTATTATAAATTCTATCTATAACTATATCTCTCTAAACATCACTGGTGCTACACATAGGAGCTGGGTTTAATACCTGGGCATTAAGCTGGGGCACTGCCTGCAGGAAGCATGTCCATATACATAAACAAAATGCAACAGAAACTAGTGTTAGCGTAGCGTTAGCGTGTCTGTGTCGGCTAGTTTGACTACTACAGCGGTCAATTGGTGGGGGCGGGGGAGGATCTTGCTTTTTTTTATCCACACCTGTCTATCCAGAGAGAAAGAGGGAACACGCATGGGGGGATCTATGGGGATGAAGATAAGAGATAAAGCATGACTGTAGAGGGGACGAGTAGAGAAGGGGGGCGAGAAGCGAGAAGACCCAGAGAGACGAGGGCAGAGGGGGAGACAGCGGTGACACTTACCCCAGAAACTGAGCTCCTGCTGGGCCAACCTCCACTAGGCGGCTGGCCAGGCCCTCGCCCTCCACCATGGGCGGCGGGGAGGCCAGCTTGTGGCGTTTGACCAAGCGGCAGGTGATGCGGGTCGGCGCCGTGCATTTGCGCGGCGGGATGATGATGCGCATGCCGTTGTGGCGGCTACCGCGCATGGAGCCTCCGCGGGCGTCAACCATGAAGCTGACCAGGAACCTGGAGACGAGGAGGGAAAGGGGGATACAGGATATGGAAAAGGAAGATATGAAGGGAAATAAATAGATAAAGAGGAAAGTGAGTGTGTGAGAGAGAGAGAGAGAGAGTCAGAGAGAGGGAGGGAGAGAGAGGGATGGTGAGAGAGAGAGAGAGAGAGAGAGAGAGAGAGAGGGAGGGAGAGAGAGAGAGAGGGAGAGAGAGAGAGAGAGAGAGGGAGAGAGAGAGTGAGATATGAATGGATGGAAAAAGAGAGATAGAGACAGAAAGAGAGGTGGTGTGGGTTGGGAATGAGGTATGAGGAGAAGAAGGAGAGGTAAAAAAAAGACAAGTGTAAACAAATACGAGTCAGTGAAATTCTAAAGGCAAAGTGATTGAAATCTGTGGCTATCAATGATGACGTTTCCCATGCTGTGACTATAAGAAAACACTCACACATACACACACACACAGACGCACACACACACAGACGCACACGTGAGTGCGTGTGAGTAAGAGAGAGAGAAGAGATGGATTGCCTATGAATCGTCTGACCTGGCAGTTAGTCCAATTTAGACACACACATTTTTCACTCGGCACCAACCAAAACGTGGGTCACAACCAGTTTCCTTTGTTAAGAAACACCACTGTCAAACACAACGACTGAGTTAAAGCAGACCACAGTCGGTCGGGCGGTCGGTCTGTGAGCACTGCCAAGAAAGAGAACTCATAGTAAAGAGGTGGCCATTATCACACTGGTGGTCATCTGCAGTTACTGAATAACACATAGAATTTTCAGAGGGTGGGAGAATGACATTCCGTGCCTCAACCAATCAGGTGTGTGTAAGGGACTGGTAGGGTGTGGTCGGCTGGAGAATGCCCTTCTGATATGTGGATCAGATTCCATTTTACAGGTTGTCATCTGGGTCATACAGTTAGAATGTCTCATTCATCAACCGTGCGTACGCACACATAATCTGTGTTTGCCTGAAAATAAACTTTTTTTTTTCCTAATGTTAAGTAATTTGCTGCTTCAAACCACATGTGTAGAACTGACTTAAAACATTATTCACTATGTCACTTGCTGTGCTAATACTATGAATCATTAAAAATATGAGTCCCATGTATTAAAAGTAGTAACAGTCTTTTAACCTGGCACCCATATTCTAAGTAGTCAAACACGCTCCATAGCCATCTACAGTCCTACCCAACCAAGAACCACTTTATTTAAGATGAGGATAATGTTAACACTTGTTTTGAACCCAATGCTAATTATCTGTGACAGTATGATAACTGGATGTACACATACAGTAAGTTAGTGAATGAGACCCTGTGTCGAACAGGAATCTGACCAATCAGAGGGGTGACCACAGCACAATGGATCAGCTACATGGCTCTTTGTGTAAAACATAACCACAGCAATGTGTGTGGGGAAAAAACAGTGCTTCTGATCTAGGGCATTTTAAGAAAACTAGTATTTGAAAAAGTAAACCCTAATTTTTATCTGTTCACAAAAGACTCCTTTATTCTCAGCTGAGAATATGCGTGAGAGATTATGCCCCATCGTTGGCAGGGGCAACAGAAAGGTTAAAAAACGGGTGGCTAATGAATCGAATCTCTGTGTAATGATCTTTTAAATCTTCAACTACTGCTTTCTGAACAAAAAGGCCTGACTTTTTTTTGTGGGCTGGTGCAACTTTATCACAGTGAAGAGTGGACACATCTGTGTGCAGATGTGCATGTCTCAGACGTGTCGTTATTGTGAGGCGTCTCACAGATGAAAACAAGCACAGAAAAAAACAGTGAAAGAGGGAGGATTAAAGTGAAAAGAGAGGGAAAAAAACGAGAAAACCGTGAGCGCAGGAGGATCACCTGGAGTCATACTGAGGAAGTGGAGAAGAAAAGCTGCGGAAAAGAACGAAACAATGAATGGCGGCAAATACTGAGAGACCGTTTCACCGCAAGAGGTTAACATAAACCGCAGCGGTTACCGTAAACACCACGCGGCTGTGTCTTTGCGGTTAACATAAGAGATGATGGTCGACAGAGGAGAGAGAGAGAGAGAGAGAGAGAGAGAGAGAGATGTCATTACGGGATAATCACATAATCAGGATACTGGATGAGAGAGGAAAGACAAGAGATTGAAGGACAGAATTAAGAAAGATTACAAATAAAGACAAGAGATTGGAGGAGAGAATACAGAAAGATTACAAAGAAAGTGCAGTAGTGACATGGGGGAAGAGTTGATAGGTCACTTGGTGATAGGAAAGACGAAGATAGATATTTTTGATGGTGGAAAATCACAGGTTTTCTAATACTGACACAATGCACACACACACACACACACACACACACACGAGTGTGCTCACACACACACACACACACACACACACACACACACACACACACACACACACACACACACACACACACACACACACTTACCCTGAGTGGATGGGACTGGAGACCAGGTTGACGTTGTCCAGTGTGTCCGCTGTCCAGCTGTAACGCCTCAGGGAGTCTGTGTCATGTTCCCTGGCTGCTGCAAGATGCTATGGGACAGAGAACACACTGAGTGAATACGTGTGTTTGTGTGTGTGTGATTGTGTGTGTGTTTGTGTGTGAGTGTGTGTGTGTACGCAGTTATGTGTGGTTCTGCATGTGTTTGTGTGTGAGTGTTTGTATGAAGTTATGTGTGTTTCTGCATGTGTGTGCAATTATGTGTGATATAGTTTGTGTGTTTGTTTGTGTGCGTGTGTGTGTGTGGGGGGTGGGGTGGGGTGGGGTGGGGGGTTGAGTAGGGGTCTTCAGTGAGCATTCTTGAAATGTGAATGGGTAGCTCACTTTAGTGCCACACACGCACACACACACACTCACTCACTCACTCACTCACTCACTCACATTCTCTGAGGGACTGCGCATTCTCACTGCACATGCGTTTAGCATCCAGAACTTACAGGGGAAAAGGTCGTAGAAGCAACCAAAGACTCGCACTCAACAGCCAATAAGAAGGTGATAAAATGACAAGGGGTTGATTATTTGGGTGAAGGCTACATTGGCAGCATAAGGGAGAAGTGCTACTACGCGCTAACAAACCAAATAACAACAAAAAAGACCCGAGGCATGAACTCCATCCCAGGGGTGAAATGATCGAGCGGGCTGCAGATACACTTTGGCAAAGCATGTGGTTTGCCTTTATCTGAGCCATACAGATGGGAAGGAGCAAAAAATAGTGGGGGGGAATCTCTAGCACCCTGTACCTTATTTTGGGGGTCAACAAGGAAAGGTATCTCTTTACAGAGACCCTGAAGCATTTGAAAAAGAAGAGAGAAGTCCTTCAACACACACAGCCACACATCAGACACACATCGGCAGGTCGGGCTGAGAAGACTACAAGTTGCTTTTGAGAGACACAAAACAGAAAATCTCTGGCAAAAGCACCAGGCCGCCTGCACCATGTAAAAGTTGTCTGTCATTCAGGTGTTACAGAGACATAAACAGGTGTCAGTTAGAGCAAGGATCCTATGATGTGGTGGACGTCTATAAACTTTAAGGGAACCATGGCTTACTACCACTCATTTCTGTAAGATACTATGACATGACGTGTGCCAAGACCTGTTTTAGATGGTGGGCGTGTCCCTTCTATTACGAGGGGACAAATATATTTAGCAACAACTGCAACAGACCACAGATCATGTCAGCCTTGAAATGAATCAGTAAACATATCACTATAAGTTACTCCCATTTACTTAAGGGTACTTCAAGAAAGTTCTGACAGCATAATATAAAAACACGCTAATAGATGACTTTGCTGTGATGTTACAGACATGGCTTTTAGGATTTCTCCACCATCGGTAGTAGCAGCAGCATTGTCAACCTTGATCCTCCATCTGTTTTAGTCGAACCAGTCACAAACCATTGACAAAATATCACATATCCGATACCGAGCTTCTCTGAATGAGAGACATGTCCTTGAGCCACAGTTCAAAGTCTGTGTTGAGTTGTAGTGGGGTAAGGGTGGGGGGGTGGGGGGGGGGGCACTTACCGTGTCCTTGGTGGGGGCCAGGATCTCCTCGATCATCATGCTGTCGCGGGTGAAGGAGCTCCTGTTGAGTGTGTTGGACCTGTCCGAACTGAAGGAGCGGAGGCTGGTGTATTTTACACGTTACCACACAGAGCAGAGGGGGCATGGGGAAGGGGTGGGGTGGGGTTTGGGGGGCAGCCGGACGGGCAGGGTGCAAGGGGTAGGGTGGGACGTCGCGGGGAGGGGGGGCAGTGGGAAGGGGGAGGGGAGGTAGGGACAGGGTAGTGATGATGAGATGAACAGAGAGAAAGAAAGAAAGAAACACACACACACACACAAACAAACAAACACACAAACAAACAAACAAACAAAACAAAAAAAACACGGCGATTACTGCATGCAACCTCCAGGGAACAGTGCACAAGTCACAGACACACAAAACCCCTCATGGTACAAGATGCATGGGGTGATCTCAGATAAACTGGTGGAAATATGCATGGAAGTGTTTTTTTGAGTGTGAACATGATGGAGAATGACACCGAAAAAGTGCATCATTTTCTGAAGGTGTGGGGAGAGTGAGGAGCATTTGATGTAGAAGAGGATAAGAATGATTCAGAAATGGTCTTTTCCTCAAAATAACCCACAATGTTATGGCGGAACGGGGACTGATCAATGAGAATGATGAAACCAATGCAAATATCATTGTTTTAGTCTGCACTCAAAAAAATGACATTGCATTTTGAAAAGCTAAAACAGCTGTGGGACAGGCCAACTGGTGACTGTGTATCACGATTTTCTGAGCAAGGAGTCGGTGGGGGGGGGGGGGGGGGGGATGGGGGGGACGGACGGACCAAAATAGATTACTATTTGCAGTTGGGGTGCTTTTCTAAGGAGCAATTAACATAAGATCCCGAAGCATTCGGAGGGTAGGGGGTGAGATACAAGTGTGTAGTAAACACACATGCAAGGGGCTAGGGTTCGCTGGAACTCTCTCTCCTTCTCTTTCGCCTTCAGTCATTACGGTGAAAACTCTTCTCAACAAAGACGGCTCATGTAGATCTAACAGACAGCTTCTGGGTCTCTTTTCTTCTACATACTCAAGAACTCCTGGGACACTAACTACATAACAGTTATCTTCACAGATTAAAGAAAAAGTTTTGGCGTTAGCTTTAGCAAAGTGCACCTGAAGTTCATTACTTGCTGTCTCAACAGTAGACGTTTTTTTCACGGTGCGTCTCCCTTTCAAGTAAGTAAGGAAGTAACGGAAGATAACCGAACAAATGAACAAAAGGCTTTAGATTCATATTTGCAGTGAATCTTGTCATTTGTTTTCTTTGTGTTATTGATGTTATCCCTGGAGGCTAAACGATGAAGCAGCTCATTCCAAAATAAGCCACACTGAGGGATACCCTGTTGTGCACTTTTCACGCCAAGCAACAACAACAACAACAACAGCAACAATAATAATACAACAATAAGAACAACAACAACATAAAGAGTAACTAAAGAGTACAACAACATGCCTTTACCAACACTTTACTGACTGAACAAAGGAGACACCACAAGGCACCACAACCCAACCCAAATCATAATGATTAGCTCTGGCAAACGTATCACGGGCACACAAGAGGATTCACGCACAAATACACCACGGAATAAAATGCAGCACGAAAAAATGCAGCACTCCACAGAAACAACTTAAATGGCAATGCTTAAATAAACAACCAACCAACAATAGCAATAATAACAACAACAACAACAACATTAACAATAACAAAAACCCTCCACAAAGATTTTGTCTTTTCAGTCGGATGAACTGGCATACGGGGTGGGGGGTGGGGGGGAGGGTGGCACACCACGAGACATGTTTCCATGGAGCTCTAATGGCCGGGGAGGGGGGGGGCAGAAAACACATCTACAGCAACGCCATGCCCTCTTACCTGACTTTAGGGCTAGTGGAGGCAGGTGATGTGATACATTCAGAATGGGGTGGGGGTGAGAGGGAGGAAGGAGGAAAAGAGGAGAGGGAGAAAAAAGAAAAACAAGACAGAGAGAGAGATTGAAAGCAGCGAATTGGAGGAGAGGGAGTGCAAAGGTGCTGGTGTGGTTTCTGGATGATTCTGCCTTTGCATCAAGCTTGCGCTCTTGGACGGGAGCAGGGAATCAGTCTATTAACCCTAGTCATCATCTCCATCATCCTCATCACACATGGAGATGCTCAACATGGCTGCTTAAAGGAATGTGTACACGTATCCCGTCTTCACAAAATGCATGCTTTGATCCTGTGATAGTTGCATCTGGACAGGATTCAGGAATTCTCCCATATGCTTGTATTTACATACTTGAGTTTCAGAATAACACTCGCAGAGGCAACTGTTATCTGACCTATGACCTCTGGTGCAAATATGCAAATATGTGTTTTGAGAAACAGCTACTGCCAGACAATAGTAAGGTACACAACCAGAGCTGTGTTATTAAACTCCTGGTGATGTGTTACTGCCAGTGAGGAGCGGTGTTATTAAATCCTAGTGATGTGTTACTGCCAGTGAGGAGCGGTGTTATTAAATCCTAGTGATGTGTTACTGCCAGTGAGGAGCGGTGTTATTAAACTAGTGATGTGTTACTGCCAGTGAGGAGCGGTGTTATTAAACTAGTGATGTGTTACTGCCAGTGAGGAGCGGTGTTATTAAATCCTAGTGATGTGTTACTGCCAGTGAGGAGCGGTGTTATTAAACTAGTGATGTGTTACTGCCAGTGAGGAGCGGTGTTATTAAACTAGTGATGTGTTACTGCCAGTGAGGAGCGGTGTTATTAAACTAGTGATGTGTTACTGCCAGTGAGGAGCGGTGTTATTAAATCCTAGTGATGTGTTACTGCCAGTGAGGAGCGGTGTTATTAAACTAGTGATGTGTTACTGCCAGTGAGGAGCGGTGTTATTAAACTAGTGATGTGTTACATTTAAGACACAGTGGCTCCTTGCAGCCACACTGAGAACTCCACGGATGATGTGACTGCAGGCCTGACCTGCCAGCAAGGCCCCAGCTGATTGGCTGTCCCATCAGAGAGCGCATGAAAATGCATGCAGGACCTTTTGGCTGAAGCCTGCAGCATCGGGTCGAAAAACAAAGTTGGAAAAATAGTTGGACTTTGCGCAGCATTGAAACAGGAAGAGATGTTGTCCCAGGCAAGTGTTCATCGCCCCAGTCATTTACCAAATCATTATATGAATAACAATCATATCAGTTTCAAGCATTAAATGACACAAATTGTGATGCTTTATTTTAACTAGGGCAGGGTGACACTCATAAGGCTCAGGCCCAAAGCCTGACCTTATGTGTCCGCATCACCAAAAATGCTTGAGGCAATGACATCGAATGTGGCTCCAATTTCCTGTGGTCCAGTGAGGAGTTCTCGTGCATGACTTGCATACTCAATACGGTACCTTTACAAATGACTAGATATTGAATACACCCTGTCAAAACAATTGGATATTGAGTGAGCACCGTCAAACAATTGGATTATATCAGCTGTTCCCCTTGGGTTGAAAAGGGGGGAGGGTAGCTCCCATGGTTAGCTGTATGTGTGTGTGTCCTGTAGGTTAAACATTAGCCATAGCGTGACCCGTACCTTTCAAAAGCATAGATAGCACACTGTAGAAGCCATTCTGTAAGCTCAGGATATTAAAACCGTTTAGGTGCAGAGATAAGAGCAGACAGCGTGAGAAAAGAGACACTGACCACACTAACTCTAACCATTGATGGTCGCTGCCTGTCAATGACCTCTTTTTGAGAACATGGCCGACATCTTTTTCGCTCTTTACATAGAGAGCATAGCTCTGGGATGAAAGTGTGATAAAATATTTTACGAGGGCTGTCAAAATGTCCACTTGTCAGCTGTTTGGCCTGGGACCATGTTTAGGAGCAGCTGTAACTGCCATTCAATTACTGACAAATGAGGAAGTACATACTTTGTCACAGTTTCTATACTGTACACTGTTATCCAACCAGAGTGTCTGCAACAACGCATCCACTCATTGGGTGCAGAATGAATTTGTAGAATCAGCAGAAGTAGTCGTAGACATTAATACATACAAATATCCCCTTCCTGATAGTTACATCTGAGTGGTTACTTTGGCACTGGCTATGGAAGGCTATCTGAAGTTTGACTTCACGTCTGACTTCATTCACCTGTTGTCAGCCCTGATGTTTGCAAACTACTTTCAACAAACTATGCGCACTCATTGTACAATGTCACTGACTGTGATACGGTGAAGCTGATATACACAAATCAAAGATCCTCTGCTGGAAAGTTTCAATCTAGATTTAGCCCTGCTGTTGTGTGTGAGGCAGAAAGAACTCAGTGCGTTCCTGTGGATTAGAATCCCAGACTAGCTTAAAGGCAGACAGACCGTCTCTGACCTTGAGGAAGTGTGTTAAGAGAGGCAAGCTTTCGAGTGTGTGTGTGTGTGTGTGTGTGTGTGTGTGTGTGTGTGGGGTGGGATGTTACCTCGCCGTCCGCGCGCCGATACTGAACCCCACGTATCCCTCCTGGGGTAGCGAGTCATCACCGAGCTCCCGCAGGTCCTGGGGGCCCAGGTACTTATCCACTTCGCCCGTCATCGCATCGTCACCTGTCCGACAGAGATGGGCAGAGGGTGGGGTGTTATCCACGAGCCAGAAGGGGGCAAATAACCGCTTTTTTTTTTTTTACCCCCACCCCTGTCTATTGCCCCCCTCTCTAACAGGGGACGAGTGCAACTAGAGAGACAACTAGAGAGGGACAGAGACGGTCCCTGCAGGGCTGTTTAGCGATCCCGTGTCCAATCCTCTGAAACTCAGACAGTCCTCCGTGTGATCTGTCAAACGTAATAGCCCGGGATGGGACATGGAGGGGGGGGTTGGGGTGGGGGTGTGGACGGGAGCGTCCTCTGCCTGAGTAAGCTTAAAGGGGAAGCGCGCTGCCGAAACTTCAATCGGGTCAAAAAAACAAAAAGCCACAAAGTTGTGTGGAATCTCCAAACTTCACTCACGTTAAATAGAGTCGGCTACTTTCGATGGTGACTAAAGTATGAGCCCAGTTGGTGTCCCGCGGAAGAGTAAGTGGTGGAGGTTAATGGATGTTAAGGGAGCAGAACGCCAGGCAAACAAGAGTTAAAGGCAGAGAGGAGAGCAAGTGCACACTTCACACACACATACACACACACGCACACACACGCACACACACACACACACAGAGAGAGAGAGAGAGAGGCACAGAAAGAGGCAGAGAGAGAGAGAGAGAGGGACGGGGGGATTGCATTCCAACAGCGACAAAGCATAGCCCCGGTCCCCCTGCAGTTCTCCTGCTGGGGCGGCCCCTCCCCCCTCCAAAACCTTTGAAAAAAGCGTTCAGGACAGGACAGACACAAAACTCACCAGTCGCCACCTTTTACAGGGCTGCTCTACAAGCGTCCCACTCAACCACAGAACTTACACTCCAACTCCCTTTCTCTCTCACTACCCCCTCTCTCTTCCTATCCCTATCCCTCTCTCTCTATCCCTCTCTGTCTTTCACTGTCACTCTCTCTCTCTCTCTCTTATTATCCCTCTCTCTCTTCCTATACCTCTCTCTCTTTCACTGTCTTTCATTGCCACTCTCTCTCTCTTGTCTCCCACTAAGTAACTTACCATGGAGGATTGCCAGTTAAACAGCCCTTCTTTTCAGGGGGAAAAAACTCTCCAGCTCTACTGTCAGCAAACTCAGCCAGGAGGACGGCTCGCACTGAATAAGCTCCCTCTCTCTCTCTCTCTCCCACTCTCAGTCACTCTCTCATTCACACACACACACACACACACACACACACACACACAGACGTGTTCTCCCACCCCCAAACACACACATACACACAGGATCTCTCTCTCCCTCTCTCACTCACTCTCACACACACACACGCGCACATACACACAAACACACACACACACACACACACACACACACACACACACACACACTTTCTCACGTACTGTCTGTATGTTCCGGCCCAGCCCTCAGGATTATCGAGCGTTAGGCCCCACAGCTCAGAACTGCAGTCAGGAATAGCACTCACTCACTGACCGACTGAAGTCTAGGTGGCCATATTGTTACGTCAGTGATGCTTGTCTGTCAGTCCTCACTCAGTAAACACTCACTGCCCGCTCCAATGTTGTGTCAGTAGTCCAAGTGAAAAGCCTAGGTCCTTGGCCCAGGGAGTTTAGCACACACACACACACACACACACACACACACACACACACACACACACACACACACACACACACACACACACACACACACACACACACACACACACACACACACACACACACACACACACTAAGGAAGATATCATACCTCTACCTCTACCTCGGTCCCTCTCACACACAATTCAGACATGCATACCTTTTGTACAAACGGTGTCTGTGTTTTTTTTGACAAGATAAATACACACACACACTACTTCCTCGAGTGACAGTACACAGTTACCACTGGCCCAGGTCACAAACAGTGTCAGTGAGATAACGGCTGAGGAAGCCCTTTGATTGGAGCCCTGTGTTCCGCAACCACGGCAACACGGTAGGGGGGCATCACAATGGAAAAGTGCTGTTTGGGGTGGGGTAGGGTGGGGGGCTAATTTCTATGGTAATAGTGCTCATTCTTTAGGTGTGCTCTGTAATCCAAGCCTCACAGGCTGACAGTGAACAAAGAAGGCCTTCTACTGCAGGGATGAATGAATACAAACACACACACAGACACACACACACACACACACACACACACACACACACACACACACACACACACACACACACACACACACACACACACACACACACACACACACACACACACACACACACACACACACACACAGGAACAGGAGAGGGAGGAGAGAGCACTCAGGACAAGGCACCTGACCTGGATCATTTCTTCTCTCTTTATGGAGGGAAGAGGGAAAACGGAGAAGAGAGGGAGGGAGGGATGGAGGACGGGGGGAGACAGCCCCTTCACTCCGCACCAGACACACACACACACACACACACACACACACACACACACACACTGAGTCTGTCTCTTCCTGTCTCTTTATGGTTCAGTGTCTGCCATCTACTTTGAGCAAGCCAGACAGCCCTATCTCTCCCCCTCATTATAGAAGTGTCTGATTCTAACGAACCAACTGAAGCACACTCGTTCCTCTCTCTCTCTCTCTCTCTCTCTCTCTTCTTTCTTTCTTTCTGTTCCAAATTCTGACTATGCCTATTCACGCTCTTTTATTTCTCTTTCCTCCTCTCCTGCTCCATCTCTCCCCCTGTCCTCATTCTAACCCTCCCTCTTTCTCGCTCTCTCTCACACACACACTCAGTGACTGAGCGAAAAAACATTCTCTCGCCAACTATCTCTCAAAAGTGCACAGATTCACTTCAATGTAATCCTACAATCTCATGCAAAAAGCCTGCAACACACTCCCACCTCCCGCGTCCAACTTGCTCTGTCTCCCCCTGACTTCTAACAGCCCCCAAGCCTGGTAGAACCAGTCACAGATTCACTTCAAGGATTTATAGAACTCCAGCTGGGAGGACTGTGGCTAATAGCCTCCACTTCAGAAGGAGAAAAAAGGTCTGAAAGTCTTGCTCAGCTTGGCCTTGCCTTGCTTCTTGACCTGTCTAGCGAACAGCTTGCTTTGACGCTTCTGAAAAGGATCTGTACTTTCTGCTCACATCTGCTAAGGGCGTTAGAAGGAGCTTCAGAGAAGGAGAGCAAGCAGCCCAGCATGGCTGATGTGACTGTGCCAAAAGACAGCAGAGAGAGAGAGAGAGAGAGAGAGAGAGAGAGAGAGAAGGAGAGAGGGAGAGAGAGAGAGAGGGAGAGAGAGAGAGACAGAGAGAGAGAAGGGGATAGTGAGAGGGAAAGAGAGTGGGAGGAGGGAGGGAGGTAGAGAAAAGGAGAGATAGATGAGTGCAGGGAAAAGTGAGAGAGAACAAGAAAGAGAGAGAGGAGGGAACTGCATAGAGAGAGAGAGAGAGAGAGAGAGAGAGAGAGAGAGAGTAAGGGCTAGAGAAACTGAGAGAGAAAATCCTTGGCCATGGCTCAATTGGATTGCGAAAGCAGTGTTTGTCACGATGAAATACTGTGTGATGCAGGGATAATTTGCAGAGGCAGCACTGAGGTTTACGCACACACACACACACACACACACACACACACACACACACACACACACACACACACACACACACACACACACACACACACACACACACATTAGTGTCTTGAGAGCACTAACTGCTGTCATGCGCCCTTGTTTGTTTGTTTATTTATATACAGTAATGTTGCCATCCTTGGCCACCGGAGCAATCTTCTCCTTAACGCCCTGAGGACATGGGAGATCACAGATCACAGACTGTATTTTTGTCTTCTCTCGGAGTGATGAAATGCAATGATGTATGTTGTGTGTGTGAGAGAGTGTGTTGTTTTATTGTGTGTGTGTGTGTGTGTGTGTGTTGGTGTTTGTCTGTGTGTTTGTGTGTGTGCGTGTGTTATGTTATTGTTTGTGTATCCACGACTTTTCAAGAACCTTTAATGAAATTTCACAACCTACAATGGGATTTTAACAATTCCATGACTTTTCCAGGATTTCTATGACTGTGGGAACCCTGTCCAATTCTGCTAAATCAGTCTCTCCCCAACCACTGCTTAGCATCACAGACACACTCCTGTGTCTGTGGACATCAGCAGGGGATCCCTAAACTCACTCACTGTGTTTATGGACCTTTGGCTGTCCTACAACAGGCCGTCTCCGTCACATCGCCAGGGCAACATTTCCACAAACTAATGCTACTCAGAGCACCCTTGGTACATCTTTTCTTTGCTATTCATAGCATAGTGGTACTCTGCCACTGTGTGTGTATGTAGCTCCCCATAGGTGATGACTGATCACATTGATAAGGCAATATTTTCTTCGTACTATCTTCTTTTTCTTAAACTCTTTCTACGCTGGACACCTTGGTATTTAAGAATATGGTATATATTGTGCCTGTGCTTGGCATAGTGCATCTAGTCCATGTTGCCCATGTTATTGTTCTTTATGCAATAATCTCATTTGTATTGCTATTAAAGTTTCTCACTTTTTGTCAGCGTCTGCAAAAGAAATGACTGCAACCTTAACCTTATATTTGTGTTTGAGGAGTGTGTTGTCACGTGTGTGGGCACACTGAGCAGGGCAAGGCTGTTCCGAGGTGACATCAAAAGCCTGGCCATCTGCAGAGCCTGGCACTTGGCGCTGGCTCTACCAGTGGGCTTTGCATTCGCACACACACACACACACACACACACACAACACACCACACACATCACACACACACACAGCTTTCAAGGAGTCGCCACGGGCGATGAGAGAAAAGGTCAAAGCTAAGAGAAACTATAAAATGTGTTGGTTCTGGGGAGAAATTAGTGGGACAAAACAGCCGTTTCCAAATAAAAGTGATGCCAACTCATTCAAACAGACAAGCCTCTAAACAGACTAACCCAAACTCTACCCCTCCAAAAAACAGAGAGAAAGAGAGAGAGAGAGAGAGAGAGAGAGAGAGAGAGAGAGAGAGAGAGAGAGACCACCTCCTGTTCACGACTCCCTGGGCAGTGTGACTACGTGCGTGAACTGACAATCAGGCTAGACAGAGTACAGTCTGGTTTAGAATGGAAAGACCCCGACACAAGACAGAGAGAACTTTGCATAATCATGTATTCCATATTATTCAGGGCGGTGCCTAGCAACCAAAAACAAAGGCATATTCCATGGATACCCAAGCAGGAAGAGAGAGTGAGTGAGGGAGAGAGAGAAAGAAAAAAACTGAACTGGATCCATGACAACGGAGCAGAGAGCAAGAAAAGAAGTTTCAGGCAGTTAGTATCCATACGGAGATAGATATAGATATATATAGAGAGAGAAAGCGGAATATCAAACGTCTGCAAAGAAAGGGCTACGGAAACACAAACAGAAAACAGAGAGACAGAAATACCTTCGTCAACATCTGAAATATAGTCTTCATTGAGCAATTCGGGTACATTGGCTTTACGCACTGTGTAATTTGAATAAATACAGGGTTAGGAGTCACATTAAATGAAAAATGAAGGTTATCAAAAAAGCAAAAAGAACTAAAAACTTTCTATTATAATTTAACAGGAAGAACGTTTAAGATGACAGCTGATGTAGGTGGGTAACTGGCTAAGGACTAGGATGCAGATTAGGATGATGAGACAGAGTCTTTATGGTCCTCTCACCTTCATCGTCAGACATATCCAAGACTTCGTTCATTGTTTCCGGAACATTCATCTTATGCTTCTCGGTGACGGTCTGTTTAGAGAGAGAAAGAGAGACAGAGAGGGGGAGGGAGGGAGAGGGAGAGAGAGATAGAGAGAGAGAGAGAGAGAGAGAGAGAGAGAGAGAGGGAGACTTGAGTTGAGTTGAGTTGAGTTTACAGTGATTGCAACGTGTTGGCACTAGCGGACCTAATCTCTTTTGCCACTACGCCTTAGCAGCCATGCCAAATTACCCATCAGGCATTGCGCCTCAGGGCTCAGAGACTATTTCAGTCTCAATCCTGGATTTCCAATTAGTCCTCACAATCGACTTTTTCCAAAGTTTCCAAAAGGCAACCCCATGACTTTACAGAATCTCCAGCTGTCCTCAGTACAGTGCTCGCTTTGAAATATGAGAACAGGGAGACCAGTATATCTTTCTATCACCATCAGATCATCTGATTAAGGAAGAATCCTCCAATCGAAGCTAAACATTGGGCCAAGTGTGGTGTTTGTGAAACTGGCGGCTCAAGAACATCGCGTTCAGAATTTGGTGTGTCCTGCGCAAACGTTTCCTGTGATCGGATACTCACCACCTTGGTCTCGGTCTCCTCGGTGACGACCTTGAGCGTGTCCACCACGGAGATGTAGCCCAGACGCCTGGCGATGGACAGGGCGGTGTTGCCATTCTGCACAGAGGACAAAACCGGTTAAAGACCAATGCACTGAAGATCAAACAGAGTTTCAATTCAATTCCAGTCCTATGAATATCGAACTGTGAGTGTGTGTGTGTGTGTGTGTGTGTGTGTGTGTGTGTGTGTGTGTGTGTGTGTGTGTGTGTGTGTGTGTGTGAATGTTTGCCCGAAAGTGTGATGTATTCAATCACGTATACAATTAAAGAGACAAATACTCACACACACACACACACACACACACACACACACACACACACACACACACACACACACACACACACACACACACACACACACAGACACACACACAGACACACACAAACACGCACACACACACAGATACCCAGATGCACACACACACCACACACACACACACCATAGTCAGCTCGTTGGGAGAGGCGCCGTGCTGCAGCAGCAGGTTGATGATGTGGGTGTGGCCCTGCTGGGCAGCCTGATGGAGAGGAGTGTATCCATTCTACAGAGAGAGAGAGAGAGAGAGGGGGGGGGGGAGAGGGGGAGAGAGAGAGAGAGAGATTAGAGAGATAGAGAGAGGTTTAACACTCTCTATTAAACCATTGCCTCACTTTCTCACATAATCACTTACAGTAAACAGAATGTTACAACATTAAAGAAAGAGAAAGAGCATGAGACAAAGAGAGAGAGGGGAAAGAGAGCAAGAGAGTAAAAGAAGGAGTGAGATAAAGAGAGAATACAGAGAGAAATGAGAAGACAGAAAGAGAGGGAGACGTGACAAAAGCAGCGAGACAGAGAGCCTGTGATGTACACTTAAGTTTATAGTGCAGTAAAACACAGACTGGGTTGCACTAAGAGGGATTAGCATAGCATTAGCATAGTTAATCAGGCCTCACCATCAACCTCTAAGCTTCCAACTTCATTTCTATGATTTCTAATCCACTCTTCAGTCTTGGATTGATTACTGTGTTACACTAAGCTTAGCATATCTACTAAAATGCTCATGAACACACATAAAACATGAACACATTACTCATGTGCTATTGTGTTGCATCTTACCTTGGTCTTGGCATTGACTTTAGCCTGGTTCTTCAGCAAGTAGTGCACCATCTTCACGTTACCATAGTGACAGGCCACATGCAGTGGGGTGTATCCCATCTATGACCGAGAGAAAGAGAGGGAAAGAGAGGGAAAGAGAGAGAGAGAGAAGGAAAGTGTGTTTACATGAGTACTCCAGCACCAGCCTTGTTCCATTTCCACTGCTATTTCTGTCTGTATACATAATTCAATGTTTCACTGGGTTTACTGTTACACTACAGTCACCGGGCACAGAAATATACTTCCTCCTTTCACATGGAAATTCAGCAGGAAATGGAGACAGATGATGGGACAGCTCAATTTCAGACACTGTATTTGGCATTTACCTCATTACCTGGCGAAGCAAAGAATGTGCCACCTAAAAATGTTCTTTATTATTAAGCAATTTTTTCTTCATAATGGTCTTCATTTGTGTGTGTGTGTATGTGTGTGTGTGTGTGAGTGTTTGTGTGGTGTGTGTGTGTGTGTGTGTGTGTGTGTGTGTGTGTTTGTACATCTGTCCATATGTGGTCACCACTGACCTTGAGCTGCAGCTGGTCTGGCTTTCTACATGAGTGACCCTGCAGTGAAGCGTGATGGGACTGTCCAGGCAGCCCTTTGTGTGTGTGTGTGTGTGTGAGTGTATGTGTGTGTGTGTGTGTGTGTGTATGTGTGTGTGTGCGTATGCGTGTGTCCGTGTGTGTGTGTCCGTGTCATGCGTGTGTGCACATAATCTATGATGTGCAGTGTGCTTGTGTGTCAGGGCTTAATCTATGTGCGTGAGTCGATATATCTCTTTAAGGTGTGGCAGCCTAGTCAGCACTACTGTCAGCATATACGACTGTGTGTGTGTGTGTGTGTGTGTGTGTGTGCGTGTGTGTTTGTGTGTGTATAACATGTGTGTCACAGGAAGAGAGCATGAATGAGAGAAACTGAGGACATAAGCATCCTTGTGTGTCCGCGTGCATGCGTGCGGCATGCGTATGTGTGTGTGTGTGTGTGTGTGTGTGTGGTGTGTGTGTGTCTGCTTATTTCCAGTGCATACCCATTCCAATCCACAGACCTCAATGTTTTTTTATTACACATGTGTATCTTTGTGTATCTCTTCCATGTCTTTGTGTATACCATACTACATATCGTTACCAAGCGCCAAACCACCAGACAGACTAGCTGTGCTGCTGTTCACACACACACACACACACACACACACACACACACACGCATGCGCACGCACGCACGCATGCACACACAAACACACACACACACACACACACACACACACACACACGCACACACACACGCACACACACACAGTGCTGCTGCCACGTCAGGCTGCTGCAGGTCTGTACCTTAGTCTCCGGGTCCAGGGTGGATCCGTGGTTCACCAGGACCTCTGCCACGTTCACCTTGTCCTCCTGGGCTGCCAAGTGCAGGGGAGTCAGTCCGCTCTGGAGCAGACCGAACACACACACACACACACACACACACACACACACACACACACACACACACACACACACACACACATATCCATCTTATTACACGACAGGGGTGTGATGTGGATGGAAATGTTCTCAGACTGCGGCTGTGATATATCACATGCGTGTGAGAAGGACAGGCTGGTGTTCCATAGCCACAAACACACAACTTCAGAGGCTGTGAGAAGCTGAGGCCATGTTCCCTGGTTTATAATGGAGTGTGATTTGAATGAGATTTTAGTACGGCACAATCCTAACACTCTGTTTGTTTATGTTGCCTTCAGAGTCTAACAAATGAATGCAGGCATGCAGTCATACATATTTTAGTCGACTATCAAGTCATTTCAAGGGTATTTGTGTCATATTACTGTAATTAACACGTCTATTATACTCATTAGCCAATGTATGCATATCTGTTTCCCCATCTGTGATTTCATATCCCTCAGACACACACACACACACACACACACACACACACACACACACACACACACACACACACACACACACACACACACACACACAGCCACACATAAACATGCACACATGCACACAGACACAGCCGCACACAAATATGCAAACACACACCCACACACACACACACACACACACACACACACACACACACACACACACACACACACACACACGCACACACGCACACACACACACCGCCACACCACTCACCTTGTTGCCCATGTTGATGTTGGCTTCTCGGGCCAGCAGGAGAGTGACCATGTCAACGTTGCCCTCCTGGGCGGCCAGGTGCACGGGGCTGATGCCTTGCCTGGTCACGGCGTTGGTGTCGGCCCCGTACTCCAGCAGGGTGGTGGCGATCTCCATCTGGTTCTTCTTAGCGGCGATGTGCAGCGGAGTATAGCCATTCTGAGGTGGGATAACACAGTCAAGGGCCAGATACCGTCGCAATATCTTAAACTGGCCACCAGGGGCTGCAAGGAGTGTAGCTGTTTTTAAGATGTGTGTGTGTGTGTGTGTATACCTCACAGGGGTATGTTTTTGTTTTTGTTTTTGTTTGCTTGCATACATAAATGTGTGTGCGTGTTTGTGCATGTGAGAGGACCCTGAGGTGTCTGAGGATGTGCCTGTGGGAAGCCGTGTAACTTGTCTGTTTCCATGACGACGTGGATGTCTCTCTGTGTGGGCACCTGAACACTTTCCTATGTAGGCACTGTACTGTCTGAAACGCACAGGAGCCCTTTCTCTCTCTCTCTCTCTCACTCTGTATAGAGAGTCTATTGTTTGCCCACAGGGCGACCGCCAGCTATGTGATGTTCTTTGGCAGCCACAAAAAAAAAAGGCGCAGCTGTGAAATCCATCGACTCACGCCGCTCCGCGTTACGCCACACTTGGGTGACTCAGGATCCGCCCGCACCAAAACCACCCCGGCCACCGCCGCTGGATTTATGACATCTCCAAAACAGAGACTGGCGCTCGTGCAACAAGGACAGAGTAGAGCGGCCCGACTACAACGACACACGTAGAGGCAGACTGGAGCGAGGGAAGGAGGAAGGAGGGAAGGAGGGAGGGAAGTGAAATAAGAGGAGGAGTGAGGAATAAAAGGAATGCGATGTCTGATGTCTGCGGACAGTGGAGGGGCAGCCACATATGATGTCACAGTGGTAAAGAGAAGCCTGGGAAACCGCTGGCTGTGGCTGTCGCCTACACACACACACACACACACACACACACACACAGAAGGGCATAGACAGTAACCGAGTGGCTGTGTCTTATTTTGGGTTACCCATCACGAGCCCCTTGTGCTGGAAAAAAAAAAAACATCAACCAGAAACCACAGGGGCCACCCCACTGCATGTTCACATAGGAGACAGCACAACAAAGAGGGGGAAAAACCCAATAAAACAAAAAAAACACTATTAAAGCCAACTGTCCGAGCCAACTATCCAGCTCAGACTTGCTCTACAATCTGTGCTTGGTGAACCATGACAGCCTTCGCTATAAAACGCATTTGCTGTGACATTACAGCGAAAGCAGACATCATCACAGCATAGTTCTGTGACACCAGACCTCTGAATCAGCCATTTGGAAGATGTGGACACAGAGCACGGCTGTAAGAAGACAGCGCAAATCACACAGTGCAAATCACTGTCATCAACAGCTCCATGTCTACCGCCAAGACAACCCGGTGACCAGTGTAATGACACCAGGACATCCCACAGTCCAGAGCTCTGATTGCTAGGCAAGGCCTCTGCATTTTAAAAAGGCCACATTGAAAGAAGGGCCCACCCTTTGAGAGTAAAATAGGGGGTTAGCTCTCCTGTGATCTTGTGTTGTCACTTGTTGGGTGTGCTAGGAGGGATCAAAGGACCACTCCACAGGCAGCCGAGGCTTACTTGTGCACAATTCTGCCTTCTGTAACGTGGCAAAGTAACGTTAGTGCACAATTCTGCCCACTGTAAGGTGGCAAAGTAACGTTAGTGCACAATTCTGCACAAGGTGGCAAAGTAACGTTAGTGCACAATTCTGCACAAGGTGGCAAAGTAACGTTAGTGCACAATTCTGCCCACTGTAACGTGGCAAAGTAACATTAGTGCACAATTCTGTCCACTGTAACGTGGCAAAGTAACATTAGTGCACAATTCTGACCACTGTAACGTGGCAAAGTAACGTTAGTGCACAATTCTGCCCACTGTAACGTGGCAAAGTAACATTAGTGCACAATTCTGACCACTGTAACGATTATAATGTTCCACCCCCATCCAATTTGTAGCCAGTGATACACGATGCACTGAGGTTAACTAATGCACACATTGTACAGTACAGTAATGTGCAACATGGGTTATGCACAGGTATGGGAGATATATCACACTAATGTATATTACGCATAACTAAGTTCCACCCCACAACCAATTAGTAACAGACACATGTCCCCAATCTAATTTGAACCCAAACAGTCTGCCTGGTCTAAAAACAATCGATTATCACTTACAGTGTGGAAAGTATGGTAAATAAGTAAGCAAGAAAGGCAACAACAGGTTTCTATGACTGTACAGGTTCTGTTATAATTATATATAATTATTATAATTACAGGTTATCTGGATTGAACCCTCACTAAGCTTTGCCAGACTTAGTATTAGACACAACAAATGGCTTACTCATTCTATCAGAGGGTGTAGAGTTCTGTAACCATTACGCATGTAAATATACACATCTGGCAACCACGCCATGTGGCTCCCAAACCAAGTGTGTGTCAGAGCTGAGAGTTAGGAGTTTGAGATGTCTTTGAGGAATGTAAGATATGTATGTGAGAGGAATGTGTGTTAAATATACGTATACGCGTGGGTGTGAGAGTAAGTAAGGGTCCAAGGTTATACACGTATCTATGATCAGTTACCTTAGCAGCAGCGTGCGGTGAGGCTCCCTGGTCCAACAGCTGCAGAGCCACTTTCTGATTATCATAGTGTGCTGCCACATGCAGTGGTGTTAGACCGCTCTATAAACACATGGATACACACGCACACACACACACACACACACACACACACACACACACACACACCACACACACACACACACACACACACACACCACACACAGACCAGACAGACAGACACACACACACACACAGGCACACACACAATCACACACATTCACACACACACACACACACACACACACACACACACATTCACACACATGCAAAGCTGTTGTTAGCTGCAGTAATTAATTGACTGTGAGGAACACACCTGTGAATAATGCAGAACCAGGTGTGACTGGACAGAACAGTGCTTCAGTAATATGCCTCCAGACTGCGTCCTCTCAACAGCACATTATGACTCCTGAATAGTATACTACATTACATTACGGAAAAAGCATTGTTTTGTTATGTATAGATATGATATAGTACACGATACTACTTATACTCTATACTAAATATAAAGAAATATCAGACCTCCGAACGTTGAGGTGGCCCATTCAAATCAATGGAACTTTTTGCAACATTCGAGCCGTATAATAAAGTTAAATATCTTTCAGGAGCTTCCAGTGTCCTACATGGTAAGAGTGTATGCGCTGCTAAGGCTGTAGTAATGTAGTACATTAGTGTGCAGTATTATAATGTAAGAGTCACTCTCAGACGCCATTGCCTTTGTGCTTTCTCTGATGCATGGGCTCCCTTAGCTCGAGCCCAGGCTGTTGGGAAGGCAGGGAGAACAGGAAGGAAAACACGGTCTTGAGTGACCAGACCAGAGTCAGATAACTAGAGACACACACAGTGTGTAGGCACTCCCCTATCCACAGAAGAGCCAGCAGTCACCAGGGAAAAAAATTTCATACAAACAGTCTGGTTTTTTCATTTCTTGACGCTAACATTTATCATGTCAATGTTAATATTACTTTTTCGTTTGGCATGTTGTTTTGTCATGCAGACTAACCGAAGCGTGG
>NC_045174.1:15682431-15684931 GCF_900700415.2 Clupea harengus | reverse complement strand
TTCCCTGACCAAACATAAACCCCTAACTACCTAACTAAACACTACTGAAATGAATACACCTCAGAAGTCAGAAGAGTGTATTTAACGCAGAGACACTCCTTAATGTATGTAACGCCGTATGTAACGCCGTATGTAACGCCAACACAGTATGTATATGAGTTAGTAATGGCATCAACAGTTTTCTCTTTCGATTTTCCCTTTAACCACTCGGGAAGGAGTAAAAGCAATGGTCCTTCGCAAAGTCATGAACCCAGATAACATCAACGACAACGGACATCACAACAATGACATATTTATCATGCTCCACTTAATGGCAATAAAGAAACGAATCAAAATGTCTATTGTGAACATTCAAGTCCTCATTTCAATAATGTCACGAACAACAGCTACTGTACTTAACAGCTCCGTGTTTATACTGTAACTCCTGAAGAGAAATACAATTATACGGAGTGAGTGAAGTTGTAAAATGAAATGCTGTCCGCAGTTCCTCACTCATTATGCTGTACGTGTGGGTCAGTATGTAGTGCCTGACTGTCACATTCCTAACTTCATTGCTTATCAGTTTTCTAGTTACTATACTTTGCTGTGTTTTTCTGAGACACTTAATTCACAGTTTTGACGATAGTGATCACGTACAATGAACTAATCTTACACTCCCAGCAATTAATTGTGACAATAATGTGTGTAATTGCTCGTAGGTTGATTGTTCTCTCCTTTGTACGTCACTTTAGATAAAAGCGTCTGCTAAATGACTAAGTGTAAATGTAAATGTAAATGTGACACTGTATGGGGATCATTTTACCAGCTGTGATTGCAGGCAAGTGTTACTACAAATTCGCCTTCCAGTGTGAGGCTCTGATAACTTGAGGCTAACACCACTGGGCTAACACCACTGGGTTTAGGACATACAGAGAACAGTTATAGCTCTAAACATTAGCAACGGCAGTGCTAATGTTCAATTTCTGGTACAGAGGTGTTCCTGGACCGTGTACAGTCTCACACTCGACACCACTGTCGCTTCAGACACTATTTTCCTACCTCTAATGAAATGCACAACAATTTGACCAAAAATGTAATACTTTCATCTTAATACAGTTACAGACCAATATGTCAGTGCCAGTATGTGTCTCTTCAATGTTTAGCAACATACTATGCTTTTACTGTACCTCAGAGTGACGTTGTTTACGCTTCTTATAATTCCAGTCCTAGTTACTGACTTAACCTGTGTAACATCTGTTCTACGAGCGGCTGTCTTCAGAGAGACAACGGTCAAGTTTCTAGTGTCTACTGCAAATCCACTGTGGATACAATTTGACTGGTTAGAGGGACTGTTCTACACTTTGTCCCATGTTTGTTTTTGTAAATCATTATAAATCACATCGGTGGCCTTCACGCATTGGCAGTATGGACAAATAAGACTGGTTAGTAACACTGTTCTTCACTGTGTGCCATGTTTGTTGTGTGATTAACCACACCGGTGACCTTCACGCATTGACAGTATGGTGAAATTTGACTGGATAGTAACACGGTTCTTCACTGTGTGACATGTTTGTTGTGTGATTAATCACACCGGTGACCTTCATGCGGTGACAGCGTGGTGTTGTTGTGTTGTGTAAGCAGACAGTGCAGAAGACCTACCTTGGCCCTGGCCTCCACAGAAGCCCCGTTCTTCACCAGGAACTTCACCACGTCCCCCTGTCCTGCTCTGGCAGCCATGTGCAGTGCCGTCTCCCCCCTCTGGAACACACACACACACACACGTGTGCTGTTAGAAGCTTCTGGAAAGGTGATGTGTGTCACTGACTGTTATAGAGAGGCTTTGTTTGTACCGATGCAGTTCAAGGGGCCCTATGGCCTCTTAGTTCCCCCTCTCTCACTCTTTCTCTCTCTCTCTCTTGCTCTCTCTCTCTCTCCTCTCTCTCTCCATCTATCTGTTACTTATTGTCTCTCGACCTTTTCTTATTTGAGTCATACTCTCTGTCAGTATCTTTCTCTCTCTTCCTCTTTCTCTCTGTCTCACTCCCTGTCCCCCCCGCCTCTCTCTGTTTCTCCGCCTCTTCTCTCTCCTTCCTTCTGTAAACCCTTCCTCCATCGCTGTGGGCTCTGGTGTTATGACTGGCCTGGGCCCGAGACGACCAACCTCCCACAGACTGACGGGCCAGTGGCCATGTCTCCACGGCAACTCCTGCGACATCCTCCTGCCCGGGTAGAACACACCTCTGAACACCCTCCCCCCAACTCTCAACCCCCCCCCCACACCCACGTGTCATTCTGGAACCTTCTTTAACGGGGGCCGCTGATTACAGGCCAGCCGTCCTGCAGCCACAGCAGATTCCAGCTGTAATTGCTGGTGTGGGTCCGTCCCGTTGGTAGACCCCCGTGCTCCAAACACAGCCACTCATTACCCTGCAGGCTTCACTAAGGAGCTCAGTGCAGACTTCAAATGGGGCGGGGAAGAGGGGGGAGTTTTAGTGGGTGGGGGTAAGCTGGGAAGGGTTGG
>NC_045174.1:15664931-15677431 GCF_900700415.2 Clupea harengus | reverse complement strand
TTTGAGGGGCTGTGGTAGGCCTCTGTAGGCGTATGGAATACCCCTGCTGTGTTGTTATGGTTTGTGTATTTTGTTGCTATAGAAGGACGTTGCTATGGTGACCGTTACCTTGGTTTTGGACAGGATGGGGGCCCCTCGCTCCAGAAGCATCTGCACCACCTGCTCGTGACCACTCCGAGCTGCACAGTGGAGAGGAGTCAGCCCATCCTGAGGTTCGAACATAAACACAGATACACACATAAACACAGATACACACATAAACACATAGAGACACAAACACACACACACACACACACACACACACACACACACATATACACACATAAACACATAGATACACATATAAACACACACAGTTCCACAAACACACACACACACACACACACAAAGATACACAAAAACACACACATACACACACAATCACAGGTGCTGTTCAGAGACATGGTTAGCCTGTTCAACAACCCCAGGGCTTTCCAAACACGACTTCTTTCAAAGAACACTGCTGGGATGTAAGATGTCAGATGTGTGCCAGATGAGTGTGTGTGTGTGTGTGTGTGTGTGTGTGTGTGTGTGTGTGTGTGTGTGTGTGTGTGTGTATGCCAGATGAGTGTGTTTGTGTGTGTGTGCCAGATGAGTGTGTGTGTGTGTGTGTGTGTGTGTGTGTGTGTGTGTGTGTGTGTGAGCACATCTGTGAATCTGTGTCATTTCTCTGCAAGATCAGGGGGTGTTGGTGAAAACATTTACACATCTGTGTGTGTCGGGCTGTGCATGTATGAGCACACACGTGCATGCATATGTATGAGTGTTTGTATGTGTGTCACACCATTGCCAGACACTTAAATAGTGAGAACAAGGGGGACACTTCCCCATACAAAGACGTATTGTTCTCTATCTGTGGAAATGTATTTAGGAAAAGCTGGACGCTCTCAGCAGCTGGCTGTAATTGCTGGAGAAGTCGCTCTAACATCAAACACATGCTGCGCCCAGGAGATGAGATTGTTGTTATTTATCACAGAGCACTTGCGCACGGCATCATGGGTAATGCTCCCGGCCCACGGTGCAGTCACCTTCAGAGATGAGGACCCCCCCCCCCCTCCCCCACCCCCCTAACATCCTTCCCCTCCCCCCCTCACATCCTTTCCCACGACGCCAACATGCCGTGTAATGGGAATGGGAGTTTGAATGAGGGATTGCTACTCACAGAGGCCATATCACTCTAACCTATTGACCATAATGTTAAAGGCGTGACCACACCTCTGGGCTTATTGCCTTGTATGTCTTCTGTGCTGTCAGCGCTCTAGATTATCATTATGGAGGATACACTCCCGGTGCTGTGATGGTGGTTGAGTGAGAAACTGTAAAGACGTTAAACAAGGTCTCCATGTTCCGGTTCAGATGGGTTTCAGATAAATGTCCCTGGCGCGAGAGAGGGAGCGGGAGCTGACCTTGGTCTTGGCGTCAATCCTAGAGCCGCGCTCCAGAAGCAGCCGGACCATATTTGCGTTTCCCCTCTTGGACGCCACATGCAGCGGGGTGATGTCATTCTGTGGGGAAGAGAGGGGAAGAAAGGGGAGGAGAGGAGGAGGAGGAGGAGAGGAGCAGGAGGAAGAGCGAGAGGAGGAGGAAAGGAGGAGGCAGGAAGAGAAAACATTAAAAAAGGAGAGGAGAAGCAAGGAAAAGAGGAGGAGAAGAGAGGAGGGGAAATGAAAGGAGAGGAAGAGAAAGTAGGAGAGCAAAGAGTAAAACAGATGAGAGACATGCCATTGGCTCAATACGAGAGATCCGTTACGGTCATTTAAGATGTGTACAAACGGGACTCCTGGCAGCACACATATTAGAGTCATAAAAACAGGACCACAGCAGAGACTGCACATCAGAGACTGTATATTTTCCAGAGGTTCACTATTTAAGTTTTGCCTGAGTAATTTGTTTTGGGATGTTTTATGAGTTTAGCATGTGTGTGAGGCATGGTTTACTGTAAGTCTGCCCTGCGGTGGCTAAGTGGGGGGTGTGGTTTGGGAATCGGGTGTGTGTGTGTGTGTGTGTGTGTGTGTGTGTGTGTGTGTGTGTGTGTGTGTGTGTGTGTGTGTGTGTGTGTGTGTGTGTGTTGAGTAGAGGCACAGAGTTGAGGGGTTGAGTTACACCACCCTCTAGTGACAGCTGCTCAAAGTCATGTGTCACTCACACCACAGTGTGTGCGTGTGTGTGTGTGTGTGTGTGTGTGTGTGGGTGTGTGTGTGTGTGTGTGTGAGTGTGTGTGTGTTCTGGTGTGAAGCCAACTGCTTTACCACAAAGAGAATGCTACAGTGTAACACTAAAGTATGACCCATTTGTTCATCCAGCGCTCAACACAATAGAGAGCTAGGGAGGTCTTTGTGTGCTGCCGTTTCATACTGCGATCTGAGAGCCTGGTTTGTGTGTGTGTGTGTGTGTGCAGGGGTGCCAGCAGAACATTGTAGAGGGCACAGGGTCATGTGAAGACAATAGGAGAAAATGTGAATCTGTGAATTTAAGAATTTTCTTCCGAAAGTGATCGATATGGGAACATTTGGACAGGAAGGACAGGGAGGACAGGAAGTGTGTATGTGTCTGCAATGTGTGTGTGTGAACACACACACACACACACACACACACACACACACACACAGACGCACGTACACACGCACAGACACACACATGCACACATTCTATTCCATTTAAATAGTTTGGTTCGAGTTTCACATAGTGATAGGAGGAGGTAATGCACACACTGAAATTGTACCTGTATGTGTGTGTGTGTTGTGTGTGTGTGTGTGTGTGTGTGTGTGCGCGTGCGCGTGCGCAAGAGAGAGCGAGTGAGAAATAGTATGTGTGTGCATGTGTTTGTGTGCACACTTGAGAACCGTATGTGTGTGTGTATGTGTGTGTGTGTGTGTGTGTGTGTGTGTGTGTGTGTGTGTGTGTGTGTAAGTGGATGAGTGAGTGACTTCAGCAGATGCAGAAAGCCTCGGCTCAGCACTATGCAGTGCCATTGGCGTTTACTGTGAGAACCTCTCCTCTCTGTTTTCCAGATCAGTAGCAGAATCAGGAGCAGATCAAAGCAGAATCAATGCCAGATCAGAACCGTATCCATTTCAGAACCTGATGCACTCAGGGAGATTTCTGTCACACTTCCTAAATCTAGATGAGGGGCTTAGCTAACTAGGGTTGGGTATGGGTATGTTTGTGCAGACTTCAAAGAGTAAACACAGGCCTGTCTGTGCATGGGTGCTCTATATGCATGGGCTTGGCTGTGCATGTATACACATACATTTAGAGTGTTTCTTTGTTGTGTGCATGTTTTGTGCATGTGTGTATGTGTATACGTGCATGTGTGTGTGTACACGTGTATGTATGCACGTGTGTGTGTTCATGACGAGCCTTACCCTGGCCTTAAAATCCACGGCTGCTCCTCGGTTCAGCAGCAGCGTCGCCACGTTGATGTTGCCATAGTGAGCGGCGATGTGGAGAGGAGTGAAGCCACTCTAGAAGAGGGGAGGAGAGCACGCGATTGGTCAGCGGTGGGTTCTGGAACACTGCTGAGCCAAGCAAGCCCATTCCAGCACAGGACGGAGATGGTGAGTTCAGCACTGGCCAGAACCGGACAAGAACCACACCCTAAACCAACCACCTGGCAACACCACATCCTTTCACAGAGGTCCTCAAGGAATTGAGATTTAAAATTTTTGTAAGATAAGATTTATGATTTGAAATTTGTAAAAAAAAAAAAAAATCCCTCTTAATATTGAAATATTCAATCAAACACTGATTAGAGTATAGACAAGATAACATATTTCCAAACATTTCCAAACTCCAAATGATCTAGGCATTTATCTCTGGGTGTCCTTTTGTGGCATCCCACACTCATGTGAAGATGCAGTGGTGGTTTTTGGTCTTTGGTCTTGGTTCTGGTCTGAGGAATGGACTCGGAACCTTAAAGGATGCGAGTTCTCGGCCCGCTGGCGAAGCAGATCGGTGACCCGAAGCGGAGAGAACACACTCACACATGGCTGTCATGGAAACGAGAACAGCAGTCTTTTGCCTCTGGCTGTGCACACTGGACACTGGACATGCATCAAATGCACTGACAACTGACGGAGACAAGCACACCGTGTGTGTGTGTGTGACAACTCACATTCCCACAGACTTTTAAATGAAAAAAGTTTAAATAAAAAGATTTATATCATTGGAATTTATTCAGATTAATTTAATTCAAGATGATTTATCCTGATTGCTATAGAATATGAATGTACTGCAACTCAAAATTAAATGAGAATATAACAGAGATCTATTCTGCTTTGCAGAATTAAATTATATTAGTGGATGATTTACAGAATTATATTATACTGCAGTACACAACAGGGACATTTAAGCCAGGACAAGTAAAAAAAGCCAATTTAAAAAACACATAATTGCAATTTATACAAGTAAGGTTTTAACTTAATTAAACCTCACCAGGAAGCCTTCAAACTGTTTTGTATAATTCCCAATCATAATTAAAAACTGTGTTATATCATATAAAAAACATTCCTTCAACAGAAGTGCATGGTTGCCAGTGACCACCAGTTGTGCGAAAGCATTCAAGTCCAGCGGTTCTGCTCTGCTGGGGTTAAGGTGTAGACGTGGGGTAGATCCTGTTAGTGGAGGGGGCAGCAGAGGGCAATAGTGTGAGGTTTCTTCTGTGAGTGAGGGGTAGTGCTGGCTTGGACTAGGTGGTGGCACTGTTAGTGTTGAGTACGGGAAAATGGTGGAGGTTTTGGGGAAGAAGGGGGTTAATATGATCGGCATTCCTGCTGATGTCATGCAGAGCTGTTGGGCCGTCAACTTGTGCCCCGTCTTGAATGAGTGAGCGAGAGAGAGAGAGAGAGAGAGAGAGAGAGAGAGAGAGAGAGAGAGAGAAGGAGAGAGAAGGAGAGAGAGAGAAAGAGAGAGAGAGAGAGAGAAGGAGGCAACAGGCCCGAAGGCATGCTTACTCGGAACAACAGGGAAAGAGGGGTATGTGTGTAAGAGAGTATGTGTGTGTGTGTGTGTGTGTGTATGTGAGAAGGAGAGAGAGAGTTTGCCATATCTTTGTATTCTGTATGTTAACCTTGTGTTTAAATGGTATGCTTTGGCAATGCAAAAACAACTGTCATGCCAATAAAGCTCACTTGAATTGAACTGAATTAAATTGATAGAGACAAACTGAAAGAGGGACAGAGTGAGGGGGGACAAGAGAAAAGAGAGAGAAAGACTGAAAAGAAAGGGAAAGAAAAAGTGAGAACCAGGACAGCCGCCCCTAGTTCTGCTGACACCTGCTGGGGGTAAAGTCATGCAACAGACTAATGTGGTTAGAGGAGTGTGTGTGTGTGTGTGTGTGTGTGTGTGTGTGTGTGTGTGTGTGTGTGTGGTGTGTGAGTGTGTGTGTGGTATGAGAGAATTTTCTGCAGCTGAGGCATCTGGGCTCTTAAACTCTCCATCTCCACAGCTCCTTCTGACAAATAGGATCTACTCTACCTCCTTATCTGCCTAACAGTAGAACTTTATAACTTTAAGTGCAGGGTCAAACCCCTGTATGTGTGTGTGTGTGTGTGTGTGTGTGTGAGAGAGAGAAAGTATATATATATTGTGTGTGTGTGTGTGTGTGTGTGTGTGTGTGTGTGTACATGTGAATTAATTCAGTTGCCAAAATCCTACGCTTGACTCACTGCAGCAGCTAGAAATCAGAATTGACCCCATTTCTGTTTCGCATTGCAGAATCAAAGGCGCTGCTGTGGTTAAGAATGGAACCTGTCTTTCCCCTCCCTGTCTCTCTCTCTCTCTCTCTCTATCTTTGTCTCTCTTTCTTTCTTTCTCTCACTCGGATCACTCCTAAACATCTTCTTCCAGGAGTGACTCCCATTCCAGCTTTGGCCCTCAGCTGCTGCTTGCATCTGACCATTGAACTTTGACTTGACACCTGACACGGAGCATCCCGTCCCTACTTCAGCTGCAGAGATCCTCTGTCAGGGTCAATGCTTTCTGCCCCATGCTACCCCGAACCCCCACACACACCCCCACCCCCACGCACACTGCCCCTCCCCAACCCTTGAAGGCATCAATCTACTGCACTTAATAAGGAGGAAGGATGTCAACACCTAAACTTTAAAAGAACAGCAAAGCAGCGATGCACACATACACACACAGCAAAGTAGCATTAGCAACAGTAGCATTAGCAACAGCAGCATTAGCAGCAGCAGCAGTGAATTCAGCAGATGCAGACAGTGCGTGTTTGTATATGACAGTTAATGAGTGTGTGTGTGTGTGTGTGTGTGTGTGTGGTCAGAGTACGATGCTGGACAAGTATACCTCGGTCGTTCTATTCACCATCATCTAGAGTGGGCGGCACGGGGGCCGGGGAGGGGGAAGGAGGGGGTGGTTCGAGAGAAGAGAGAATGGGTGGTTAGTGTCCACACGACATCACAATGGGAGCACCAAGCTGTCGGCATGACTACGCGGGGCGAGGGGTCGTCGTGACGACGAGCACACCACCACAACAACAACGACACCAACAGAAACCCACAGCACTAAACTGGATGGTGCAACGTTGTCCCTCGGTCATCCTAATCGCCACACTCAGTATTCATATCTCCTTTATGCGTTTTCTGTTGCTACGTAGGCATGATTCGTTTGACTTCTGCTGTGCTACTGTACACATGCAAAAAATATTACTCATATTACAGCCAAAAATGAAAGACAATCACCCTTTGCTGATAATGCCATGAAAATAAGTATCCTGGAGAACATGCAAGTGTATTACTTTACTGGTGTGGATCAAATATAATTGATCTTGTTTCATCTGGACTACCCATATCCCAAGACTAAAGTAGTGTCTACTGGATTATCTATGTCATACACGGTGGGACCCTAGTCTCACTCTTAGCCATCCAGCACCATCAAGTTCCACACGCACTGTAAACACCAAACAGGAAACACCGATAAACACAGAGTCGCCCGGAGCGTTGCTGGGGTTACCTTGGACTCCACGTCTGCGTTATGGTCGTTCTGGAGAAGCAGCGCGGCAGCCTTGGTGTCGTCCTTGCGGGCGGCGATGTGGAGGGCAGGTAAGCGCACCTTGCCCTTGGTGTCGTTCTCCAGGAGCAGGGAGACCACCTGGTCATGCCCCTGCTGAAGAGCCACTGCCAGAGGGGTGAAGCCGTCCTGGGGAGGGGTGGGCAGAGAGGAAACGGTTAACTTCATGTCGATAAGACAGTTAGTTCGGTTAGTTGAGTTCCCTCTTGGTTGTTGGTTACGATATCTTAAAAGGGACAAACTTAGGTGGTCAGTACACAACAGACTCTGATATACAGTGTGCAGGTTACATCGCCACATTGAGTGCAGACATATGAAACAGTAAAATAATACCCCAGGACATGAGAGACTCTCATGTCTGAAGCTCTATAGGTCACAGCATGATTGCACAAACATCCCCTGAATAAGAAGGAGACAGGGCCACTGATTCGGGTGGTTCACCCATGACACGGCTGGAAGGAGACAGGGCCACTGATTCGGGTGGTTCACCCATGACACGGCTGGAAGGAGACAGGGCCACTGATTCGGGTGGTTCACCCACAGCTGGCACCTTGCCGTGAAGAACTTTTCTTTTTGCACTTGATTGGCCTTAAATCTGCACTCTGCAATCTGATCTAATCTGCTGTCTGCTGTCTGCTGTCTGCTGGCCGAGACCTGGTGCTGCCGTAATGAAAACAGCCCAGCGGGACGCCCTTCCTGAGCTTAGTCTCTCCTGCCAGCCTGACCTTACACCACCCCACCACCCCCACAGGTTTGGCTACAAATATCCACTCTCCAGTAATCATCTCAGCTGGACAGTTACGGGCCAGAGAGAAAGAGAGGAAAGGAAAGGAAAAAGAGAAAACCGAATCCCCTGGGTGCCATAGTGAGACGCCTCCTTGCCTTGCTGGGCTGGTGCACTGCCTCCAGGATCACCACATGCAGGAAGTCTTTCCCGTCGTTACAGATACACTAACTAAGAAACGAATGAGGCATCGTTTCATTTTGTTTGTGATGGGAAACAAATCATTATTCCTCTGTAGAATGTATGTTTGGAATGTAGTTTAATGTCATACGTTTTGGGGTATGGGTTACCTTTTTATACAATTGTTGTAAAATTGTAACGCAGAAAAAATGTGAGCATTGTTATCTTCATGCACTTTTATGCAATTCGCGTAATTCGACATGACTTTATTGCATTGAGGCATTAACAGACGTCCATATTAGCGGGTTGTGCAGACTTTTCCAGTGGGTCTCCTACTGGCCTGCATCTTTTTTTAGTCGTACGTTTCGTTCATCCGCCACCTCTGCTTGAAAAAAAAAAGAAAAACGAGGGAGTTGGTCGTTTCGCTCGTATGTATAATTCAGCTGAGCCTGGCAGAGGCGTAGTAACTCAAGGGCGTAGTCTTTGCCGTGCTCACTCCAGCGAGAGCGAGGGAGAGAGAGAGAGAGAGAGAGAGATGGAGAGAGAGATGGACAGAGATAGAGAGATGAAAAAAGAGGGGAGGGAAAATAAGGGTAGAGAGGTGTTTAAGAAAAAGAGGAATAGATACAAAGAGAAAAAGGAGATATGGACAAGGAGAAGGGAGAGAGATTGATGGAGATGGATAGGGGGAGGGAGGGGGAGAAGAGAGAATGACAACAGAAGGGAGGGGCAGAGAGAGAGATTGGACACCGGACAAGGAAAAGCAGAACCAGAGAGAGAAAAGATGGGGAAAGAAAGAAGGAGTACAGAGAGGGGCAGAAACAGATTGAATAGTGAGAGAGGGGTAGAAAGCAAGACTAAAAAGAGAGAGAGAGAGAGATAGAGAGAGAGAGAGAGAGAGAGAGAGAAATTGGAGAGAGGCCATTACCATGACCTACAGTATCTCTCCTCTGGGGAAGGATTTAAAGGCAGCACCTCCCCTCTGTGCCTGATCTGGGACCAGTCAAAGACACGTGCTCACTGTCTCTATGGGGTGTGGTCCCATTCACTCATGCTCAAACACTCTCCAATGTATTATAGATTACTCTCAGGAAGCACTGTAGTGGTACTGAGGCTGAAGAAGGCATGCAAAGACACAGGCACATGCGCAGGCACACAGACACATACACTCTCTCTCGCTTTCTCTTGTTCTCTCTCTTACACACACACACACACACACAAATATAGATCTACAAATTCACCTAAAAAAATCCCCAAACTTGCGTATCTACTCATGGTTCGGGGCTTTAGCTGAGAGTAATGAGAAGCTGGACGCCCTGGTCGGACTCACCTCTGTGGCGATGCTCTGACTGGAGCTGCTATCCAGGAGGAACTGCACCACGTCCAGATGGTTCTCCTGAGCGGCCATGTACAGCGGGGTGAAGCCATTCTGCAACAAAGAAACACACAGCGACCTTAGAACCTTCTATTTCAAACCAGAATGCCCTGGAATGCCAGAATCTGACGCTAATTCACGACCATCTAAATTCCATACCCTTATTACATTGTAAGTGTTCCAGTAAGTACAGTGTGACACACTACTCATCATGTGTACTTACACAAACCTACTCCTAATGGGTTTTACCCTTGTAAAACCAGGAAGCATAAAGCAATAATGTGCTCTGAATCATCATTTCTCAGTATGTTCCACTTAGTTATTTAATAGACTATATTAACAGCTACACTTTAAAAATGCTTTGTCATAGAAACAGTGAATGTTTCTGAAAACATTGTGGCTCCAAAGTTTTGAGCAAAAGGCGTAAATGCCTGACCACTGAACTGTAGCTTAGCAACAGCTCCTACCAGGTAAATCATTACAGTGGGAGAGAGACACTGTTTGTAGTGACCAGGAACTGAATGACACGTATTAGCACGTCTGCTGTGAAACAAACATAGCATTTTGGCACCACAGGAATAGCATATCTGTGAAATGCAGGGGGCTCTGGTGTGGCTGGGTGGTTATTCTGGGAGCCCTTGTGCGAGGGCTGGCTGCTGTGACACTTATGAAAAGCGTGTGTCTCTTATCATGTGAGAAGAGAGGGAGAGAGAGAAGAGGGAGAGAGAAGAGAGGGAGAGAGAGAAGAGGGTGAGAGAAGAGAAGGAGAGAGGAGAGAGAGAGAGAGGGAGAGAGAAGAGGGAGGGAGAGAAGAGAGGAAGAGAGAAGAGGGAGAGATAAGAGAAGGAGAAAGGAGAGAGAGAAGAGAGATAGAGAGAAGAGAGGGAGAGAGAGAGAGAGAGGCAGAGAGGAGAGAGGGAGAGAGAGAAGAGAGGGAGAGAGGAGAGAGGGAGAGTCTCAGTGATGCCAAAGGCAGGTTCAGGGGTGATGGGAAAACCAGCGATGGGCTGGGGGCGGGGTCTACTGGATAATCTCTAGCACTAGCATCATAGCTTCAACCTTGCACGGTTTACTCAGGTCAGCTATCAGCCAGCTTTCTGTAGTATACCTGTGTCGTACTGTGTGTTTACGTTCATGTTTGAATATGGGAATAATCTGGGTCACTTTGCTGTGAAGCTGACAGTGTGATATGCTCTCTTGTGCGTGTGTGTTAGTGTGTGTGTATGTGCTGTCATGCAAGTGTGTTCCTGTCGGTCTGTGTGTGTTAGTGTGTGTGTGTGTGTGTGTGTGTAGTGTGTTAGTGTGTTTGTGTGTGTTTGTGTAAGTGTGTTGTGTGTGTGTGTGTGTGTGTGTGTGTGTAGGCTTTTTGGCACTCATTCAGAGGCATCCTCAAGGAGCTCTTATCAGCTGAGTCACATCAGGACAAGATTCTTTGTGTGTGTGTGTGTGTGTGTGTCTGTGTGTGTCTGTGTGTGTGTGGATGTCTCCACCATTCACTGATTCGCTTAGTCATTCTAGCCACATAACAATGCAGTGTGTGTGTGTGTTTGTGCATGTGTGTGTGTGGAGGTTTGTGTGCGCGTGCATGCATATGTCTGTCTGCTAGTCTGTGCACTTTTCACAACCACAGCTGAAATATATGATTTGCTGAGATGCAGCAGTGAGGCCCTGATGTCGGGACGCTATCCATCAAAAGCAGCTCGTAAGATAAGACATTTGTGGGGATTGCTGTTGCTGCTCTGATATCGAGGCTATTGTGAGACGCATCTCACAGTCTCGCACAGATGTCAAGAGGAGCTAACCAGCTGAGAACAGCACACCCACACTCCACAAATACTCTCCATGCAACACACATACTGCACATTACAGCACTAATGCACATATGCATGCCTGACGTGGGACACATGCTGATAAACCACGAACAGCTCCACCATAACTGCTATGGGGACTTTTTTTTGTGGTTATGCAAATAGTGGAGATGGCAAACTCAGGTTTGGATTCCATGTGTCACGGGATCTATAATAGAAGACTGGGTAGTGTGAGCGTGGAGCCACTGGGTCACCATAGCATTTTATTTAAGATGGCTGGTTGTTGTGGCATGTAAACATGATGTAGCCTTAACTTTGTGGATTTACTGAGCAGTACCAAGAGGTCACGCAGTTTATGTGTGGGGAAACAAAACCGTGGTATTAGTTTTACTGTCTGAACTGAATTTTTTGGTACAATGCTTTACGGAGAAATTAACTGTTGACTATATAACCGAGTGAGTTTGACTGACTGCATATTTGTGTTTAGTAGTGGAGAACCTCTGACTGCCTCTGAAGCTCTGCTTTACCTGAGACTGTGAGTTGTGTTTAGTAGTGGAGCACCACCTGTGAAGCTCTGCTTTACCTGAGACTGTGAGTTGTGTTTAGTAGTGGAGCACCACCTCTGAAGCTCTGCTTTACCTGAGACTGTGAGTTGTGTTTAGTAGTGGAGCACTGCCTCTGACGCTCGGCTTTACCCGAGACTGTGAGTTGTGTTTAGTAGTGGAGCACCACCTCTGAAGCGCTGCTTTACCTGAGACTGTGAGTTGACGTTGGCCCCATGGGTTACCAGCCTTTTGACCACTTCTGCCTGGCCGGCAAGCGAGGCTATATGGAGCGCTGTGTTCCCTTTCTGCATTCAGACACACACACACACACACACACACACACACACACACACACGCAAACACACAAGAAAAAACAGAAAAAAAGATAGAGATATAAGACATATGATCAACACATTCTGATGCTAACAGCTATCGCTAAGGCTAAATGCTAAGCTACTTCACACTTGCTGGATCGCATGTTGGCAAAGGCCAGCTGGCCCAGCATTGCCATTCCAGCAGGGACTGTCCTGCCAAAACAACAAACACACCGCTTCCGCTGCCATTTATTGCCCCTATTAATACAGCCATCCGGAGGTGTCAGTATCGCTCCAAAAAGCCTACTAAGCGATATTAAACTTAGATTTAGGAACTCAGGAAGTGAGGAGTAGTTTTGATTTTCAAAGGTCAGCATGGTTATGAATGAAAGCAACCTCCATTTACAGACAAGATGTGTACACCAAAAAAGAACAACGCAAAAAAACAACACCGGGAATCCTTCCTAGTTTCATTGAAATTATTTG
>NC_045174.1:15617431-15659931 GCF_900700415.2 Clupea harengus | reverse complement strand
ACACAAATATGTGGCACGTAAATTAATACATTAAATTAGCGTGCACAGATTCATGAAAGAGAGAAGAATAGAGGACAATAGAGATATGAATAGCATAGCAAAGCCATGTGCCTTTCAGTGAGCAGTGGACTACATTCCAAGCTCCATTCAGTCTTCTTCAGTAACCAATCTGTACCAGTCACTGTGCTAATGTGGCTCATTTTTTGTTTTTGTGTTGTTGTTGTTGTTGTTGTGTTGTTGTTGTGAAGAGCACACATAACATGTCACATTAGTTGATAAAAGAGACTTAATGCAGATGTTCTACAGGGTAAAAACGTCAGTCTCACGGCAGTATCAGAGAGAGAGGGACAGCGAGAGAGAATGAGAGAGAGAGAGAGAGAATGACAGAGAGAATGAGAGAGAGAGAGAGAGAGAGAGAGAGAGAGACTGCATTGATTTCATATGCAGACGGTTTCTTGTGTGTCAATGGCTGGGAAAAGGTGTGGCAGGACCCTGGAGAGCTATAGAGCAGCCAGACGCTTGCAGACAGAGGAAAGGAGAAAGGGGGGATGAATGAGGAGAAAAAGAGAGAGGTGAAGAGATAAGAAAAAGACTGAGAAAGAGAGAAAGAGGGAGGAAAAAGACTGAGAAAGAGGTTAGTAGTAAAGAATAGAAGAGAGGAGAAGAGGGAGAAAGAAGGAAAAGGGAGATAGATAGATGAAGAGAGAGAGAGAGAAAGAGAGAGAGAGAGAGAGAGAGAGAAGTTGGGTGGGTCTGCCTGCTGTTGCTGCATTGCTGTAGAGGAGAAAAGATTTGTGACACACCCAGACATGAGGCGCATGTGCACATACATGCGCCATACATGCACACACACACACACACACACACACACACACACACACACACACACACACAGACACACACACACACACGCACGCACGCACGCACGCACACACACACACACCCACGCACACACACACTCTCAGGCATGCTTTTCCTCTGACTCTGCTGCCGTGACCTTTGCGTGTCCGATAAAACAAACTTTACTCTAATAATCCCTGACACATTACACACCACCGGAGCTATTCCTTCCCCTGTCTTTGAGGGCCTGTTGCACAGCGCTGATTATGAAACCCAACATGGATCAGCTTTATCCAGATCTGTCCAAACAGCACTTTGGCCCCAGCGAAAGGGGATTTTTACACAAAACAGTTACATCATCTGGGAACACAGTGAGGAGTGAGTTGCCTGTACGCTGGAAGAAAGACAAAAGGTGATCTTATAGTCTCATCGAACACACACACACACACGCACAACACACACACACACACACACACACACACACAAACATACACATACACACATCAGATAGGGGAGGAATGAAAGGTTGAATGCCAAAAGCTGATCATATAGTTAGTCACACACCACACACTCACACACACATGCAAACACACACTCACACACACACACACACACACACACACACACACACACACACACACATATAGGGGAGAAGCGAAAGAAAGAAAATGCAAGTAGTCATCTTTGTCTGTCATTTTACAACACCACACACTCTGGTGTGATGGATTGGCCTGTCAGCCAGAGCCCCTCTCTCTATCGCTGCCTCCCACTCGTCCGTTATCAGTGCCATCCTCCCCTCTTTTCTCTCTCTCTTTCAAAGTCCCTGAGAAGGTCAGAACCGTCCTTCTGGTGCCCTTTCTCTCTCTCTCTCTCTCTCCCTCTCTCTCTCTCCATCTCAATCGCTCCTCGGGGACCTGCCATGCGTGGTGTTGAGGGCGTTTGGGGAGCCTAGGGACAAGACACTGTGTGTTTGTGTGTGTGTGGGGGGGGGGGGGGGGCTAGGGGGGGGTCAAGGCTCAAAAGATGTTCCCTATGGATCCATGCTGAAGCTTTACAGATTTCACAACTAAAACCTGCCAAAGCCTTCCAGATCTCACCACCGTGTCGTAGGCCCATTGACCCATTGACCCATTGACCCATTGATTTTCCTCTTCTCCAAAGTGTTGTTTGGCGTTTCTGTTTGAAAATTTGTCACACTAAATCCAATGACATTGATCTCTCTCTCTCTTTCCCATACCATGTCTTATTCTCACTGTCCTCTACGTCTGAATGATGGGACAAAATGTATTCTAGATACCGAGGTTTGAGGTGACACTTTTCAGTATCACTGAAAAAAGGGAAATGATGAGTTGTCAAATTTGCTAAACCACATTACATTTGAAATACACAAATGAGTCTTGTTTCTCTTTACAACATGATATTACTGTGTTGAGACAATTAATTCAATACAACCTGTATAAGATTATACTCAGTATGTGCCTGCTTATCAAACCAGCATAACATCTAGACATCTAGTCAAGAAATCAAGAAATCTATTGCAACCATTTCATGTAACATGTGCAACTGATGTCCACATTACAATGAAGTAAATCCAACTTAATATTTATTTCAGCGTGGGAACTTGCCCAGTTCCCATGGACACGGTAGTGAAATGTCATATAATTAATGACAACACAGCTGACCCCAGTTTTAGTACTGATACTGGAGATCACTGGCTCTTTGTGATGTTAAAGTTACTCACCCTGAAAATAAGTTATCGCTGATCTTGACACAATTCTTTTTTTACTGTGTTCTTGTGAGCTGAGACAACTGTAAATTACTGTATAAAGAAATGACCCTCACTATAACTTCAAACTTAAATTAGCCAGAGAGGTATATTAAATGGGGCTTGCTTTCCTTGGTGATGAGCCATTTCATTTGTGCCAATGGACTCCATTGAAGTTAAAGTTGATGTCAGTAATTAGTCACAGTAGAGTCATCGCTGCAAACTCTTTACATATAGATTCTATAGTTCTGCTGCTATACCGTAGTCCTCAGGTTAGTGAGAATGAGTGAATGCATGAGGTCAAACAGAGGAGTAATGCAATATTTTTTAGCCGTCTGAATAGGCCCCAGCTGAAAAACAAAAACATGCCTTTTACCATTCATTATTGCAAGCTATGCTATATAGCTAGTTTACCAGAGTCAACTTTAGCCTGCCAGTTGGTTCTTGCCCCCACACACACACACACACACACTCATGCACAGCTAACAACACAATGACGTGCATCAGCAGACTATCAGTGGACACACACCAGATTACCGCCCCGAGTCCACGCGCTGTGTCTCTGGCTGGATATGAATGGGGCCCTTGGCTCTTATCAGGGCTCCCTATCAGCACGACTGTGCAGAAAAGCAGACCAGGGCTTACTGGAACGCAGGCCAAACACACACACACACACACACACACACACACACACACACACACACACACACACACACACACAGAAAAAAACCCATTCCAGAACAGCCAGTGGGAGCAGACAGTACGCAGACAGCATCCACTGACGGGTGCGGAGCTACAGAACGGCATTCTGGGACGATGCCGCGCTGATTTGCACTGTAGTGAGACTTTTGCTAGACTGTGTCCCTTGCAGCATGTCCACTGAGAGAACATGGCACTTGCAGCGGCAGGGAAGGAGAATGATGTAAACATTGTAGAATGATGATTTCGATTTAGCATGGCAGAGAGAATTGAGGCGGTCAGTTTTTCTCACAATCCTTGGCAGAAGTGCCTCTGCAGTGTTCTAAAACCATGACATTTACATTCCGAGCCATTACAGAATGTTCCGGTAGGTTCACTAAAGAGATTACTGAGACAGCACAGACACTCTACATCAACCCAGTACTTTTTCACCTGCCTTTTTCAATGTGGAACATCAGGACAGTATTCTCCTTGCTATGTGAAAAATTTAACTCAAACCCTATACCCCTATACGCCCCTCAAATAAGTATTTCAAGTGCTTGAGGAGTAGTGGAGACTTTCAAACACTTTGTTCACAGACATCAGAATGCTCCTCTAAGCTTTCCATCAAAAATATGGTCCCTCAAGCTCTCTAACACTACATGACATTGCATTTCAGCTGACAGGTGTGAAAAAGACTAATGAAAATGAACGCAGATCCAATGATTGTCACCTCATATCACTTCAGGATCCCTCACATGTGAGTGAGTCAGTGAGTGAGACAACCTGCTTAAGGCCTATGGGACTAACAAGCTCCACTCATGTAATTAACTCCTTAATACCACTGATGCCAGCTGAAGCCTCTACTGCATGTGTTTCAATCATACGAGCGTCACCGTCGCCACTCTGACAAACTGACTGAATTAACTCTAAGCACCGACCTCCGGTGAGGAAACGAACACAAATGTCGGCCTATACTCACCCAATTCTCTTACATAACCTTGCAGGTTATGCCCAAAGGGGCAGCTCAACCCAAACTGAGACATTGGCCACACTGTACTGCACTTTAAGTCTCCTTAGGTCCTAATCACTTAATTTCACTTAATTTAACTTAATTAAACTAACTGCAAAGGTGTACTTGGGGTTTGGGTTAGGTTAAGGATTTATGTACGCACTGTTTTTCTTCCTTGACAGGTACATAGAAGTATTAATTACTTACGTATGTACACTGTACTAATTAGAAACATAAACAAAACATACAAGTGGCCCTGATTACATTTTATAATTCCCTCCACATTCCAGTGGAACCCCACATGCCTCCTTTCCTGGATTCTCTTTCTCCTTGCTCCAGGGAAGTGAATGGTGACCTGGTCTTTTCTGGGCGCTGACATTCTGCTAGGTAATTCTGTTTGCGCTGCACAGACAAGGAAGCTTTTAATAGCTCACCACCACAGAGAGGAGAAGATCAGACATTCAGATTCACAGAGATGTTTCGCTCAGCGTGGAGCACAGTACAGGAGGTAAATGAACCCATATTAACCAACTGAGGTTTTTTTTTATACTTGATCATTCAATGATAGGATACTGGCCTAAGGTGTGTTGCGCTGACTCATACCTATAATAATAAGCATCATCAAGGACTCTAGCAAAGGAGGAAGTAGTGAACGTGGAGAGAGATATGCTTGTCCATTGTCCATGTCCAGGTTCATTCAACTCTTTTCTAATTCTACGGTTACTACAGGCAGTTGAGTGAGTGGGTACTTTTTCATTTTGGGGTGAACTATCCCTTTAAAAGAAATGTTTCATTTTGGGGTGAACTATCCCTTTAAAAGAAATGTTTCATTTCGGGGTGAACTATCCAAATGTTCCATCTTGGGGTGAAGTATCATTTTAAAGAAATGTTTCATTTGGGGGTGAACTATCCCTTTAAGAGAAATGGTTCATTTCGGGGTGAACTATCCCTTTAAAGAAGCGTTGGAGTGTTGTGGCTGCTGACTCAGCCTTCTGCTGCTGATTAGGGTTGGCATGCTGGGGTTGAGCTCCATAGGATTTGTGCTTCCCCAAGGTTTGGATTTTCCTCCAGTTGTTGGGGTGTTTCCCCTGACAGTCCATTCGTCATCGGCACACACCAACAGCATCATCTCTCATTATTTATTATTTACTATATTATATTTACTATATATGTATATGTATTTATTGTAAAGCACCTCATGGAAATACATGCAATCTATGCCATTGCACTTTGTTGAACTCGTAACATACATCTTTTTTAGCTATTTGTACTGTTGTTGTGTTATATGTTGTTGTTGTGTTATATGTTGTCCCTCATCGCACCAACAGGAGCAGCTATTCTATTAGGATTAACAACCAAGGGGCTGGACCACAGAACATATTCTGAATAATCAATGATTGCATCAACTGAACCAATACCATAGTAGACCTCTACAATGGGATTGCAAAATGTTATGATGCACTTGCCAAACGCCAGACCACACTTTGCACGAGTTGAAATGAAAGTAAAAAAACTGAAGTAGTGTCTACATTAAGATAAATAAACGTATGTGTCAAGCACATACATATAAATATACTGCCAGTAGACCAGAGAAGAAGTAGTGTTTGTGATGAGTTATCAGCTGTGATGATGTTAATCTGAGTAAACACAGAAACACCTAGGACCATGTCCTGCACATAACCTCTCACTACTGTACATCACTGGCATGTGTGGGAACTGCAAAGTCAAGGAGATCGAAAGACAGTGGGGGACAGTGAGAGAGAGAGAGGGAGAGATAGAGGGAGAGAGAGACAAAGAGAGAGAGTGAGAGACAAAAAGAGAGAAAAACATAAGCATGTGTTTCTTCCTGAAGGTCACTGCATCCACTGCTGTTGGCAGGGTAACACTTTAACGCAGACACTGTCTCAGAATCACATTCAATCACAGAATCACATGTCAGCTTCTGCTACATTTCACTCCCCCCTCCTCCTCCCCCTCTCTGACCGGTTCTGAAGGAATTCCTCCGGTTCTACAGTACAGAGAGCTTTTCACATAAAAACACTGAGACGTACAACTAACACACATTCAAACACATACACACACACACACACACACACACACACACACACAGTCTCAGAGTTTTATAGCCTTTTGGCTAATGCAGTGTAGCCAATTGTCAGCGTTCCTTCCATTGCCTCAGACAGACTTTTAGCATTTCTGCTGGCTAGCTCCTGCAGTCTCCGCACTATGGCGTAACCTTGACTACACTATATGGCTCAGCACAGCAGCTGGGCACTTTATTTTTACACAGCCCACGGTTGAGAAGAATTTGGGACGACAATATTAAGTATGTACAGCCTCATCCATCTGGCTGCCACCTTCCAGAGACCTCACAAAGACCTCTGCAATCAGCATACTCTGATAATGCAGCAGAGTGGCGCTGCATACACACACACACGCACTCACACACACACGCACTCACACTGTGAGTCCTTACTTCAAACCGCCTGACCATGAACATCTCTATGCTCTTCACATCAATCGCAACCAGGCAGAATCGTCCCATGAAAAACAACCTGACACACACTCTCTTCTCTCTCTCTCTCACACACACACACACACACACACACACATTCACTTCAGACGCATTATATCCTACAGCCATAACAGCATAAAGGGTTTCTATTTTTTGTGGAAATTTCAATAAATCTGCACTTACTGGCGCCTCTAGGAACTCTCCTCCCTCGTCCACTGCCATGTCCTCTCTGCAGTTGCGAGTTGTAACCCGAGTATTCAATTAAGCCACCACTGGGACCTCGCCGAAGCCGAGGGGCATTATGTCAAGCCTAAAAATACCTGGGACGGCAGGACAAAACGCCAGCAAACAACAATTCCGGTACTAATCACCAATCACTGGCCTCCTGTGTCTCTCCCTCTGTGTGTGTGTGTCTTTCTGTCTCTGCACCGGACCCCCTAAAAAAAGAGCGTCAGGATGATCCCTGGTTCCAGTGGCACACACCGGCACGGAGTCAGCTATACCTCCCCCCCCCCTTTCCCTGACACACACACACACACACAGAGAGGCATCTGCCTCCCTCCTCACCCCACCTCACCGTGTCCTGTCAACAACACCAGCTCGGGACACCCAACTCTCCTCACCCCTCCCCTCCCCACACAGCTGCCTGCACCACCGCATAGCTTCACAGGGGATCTCTCACACTTACCATATTTGTAGACACTAGTCACTCTCCCAGTGCAGTGTAATCATGATATGGGAGGTTGGGGAGTTGAGGGTGGGGTCGGGGGGGATGTAGGGGTGTTGGGGGGAGTAGAGAGGGTGAGGGTAGATGGGGTTGAGGTGGGGTGGGGGTTGGAGGAGCTACAGAAATAGACGTGCAGAATCAGATGCTCCTGCTGCTGCTACTACTGCTGCTGCTGCTACTGCTGTTGATGCTGCTCCTGGTCCTGCTGCTGCTGCTGATGCTGCTGCACCAAGAGGCCCCAGTTCTGGCCCTCCCTACCCGACCCAGTCTCCAGACCCAGTCTCCAGACCCAGTCTCCAGACCCAGTCTCCAGACCCAGTCCTGGCTGTTCAGCTGGAGTCTGTCTGTCTGTCCGTCCGTCTGTCTGTCCTCGGGTGATGCGGAGGCGAGGTGAGGGTAGCGAGACGAGAGCTTGAGTAGCGTCCGAGACCGTATTGTCCTGCCCGCCCGCCCGCCCGCCTGCCTAGCTTACCACAGCGTCTGCGCCAACAATGCGGCCCGCCGCCTGCCAGGCGCGCTTCGGTCGGACGCCTGTGTCGGGAGCCAATGAGCCGTGCCTCGGAGCCGGGTGCAGCGGCAGCCAGCCTGGCTTAGCAGGATTTGGGCTGCATGTCCGCAGGTATTAGGAGGGGTGAGGCCAGGCTGGACGGCTGAAGGGGGAAGCTGGGGGGGGTCGGTGGGGGTCGGTGGGGGTAGTTTGGGGGTGTCCCAGAGCGTGAGAGAAAGAGCTCAGTTGCTGGTGGTGGTGGTGCTGTTGCTGGATGGCTACAGCTTGCCTCTGGCAAAGTCTGTCTCTTTCTAACAGACTGCCTCCGTCGGCAAAGTACAGTAGACACACACACACACACACACACACACACTCAATCTCCCTCTCTCTCTCTCAGATACACACAGTGTCTGGCACACACACACACACACACACACACACACACACACACACACACACACACACACACACACACACACACACACACACACACACACACACACACACACACACACACACACACACTCAATCCCTCTCTCTCTCTCTCAGATACACACAGTGTCTGGCACACACACACACACACACACACATACACACACACACACACACACACACACACACACACACACACAAACTCCCAACAGTGGCCAGTCTAATTAATTGAATCAATGTGGCCCACTGTAACTCATTCCGGATTTTAAAATGGTGGACGTTCATTTCCTGTCTGGATTGACCTCAGCCAGCTGAGCCCAGCGTGCTGCTTTCAACTCTCCCGCATGTCATCAATACAAACACAGCGCCGCTGCTTCCTGGATCCGCTCCTGTTACACTAACCATATCAGAATACCTCACCGCATCCTACTATCAACTCACAATGTCATCATCCACTCCAATGGATCTACCTACATTTGTGATGGGCGTCTACTATCAGCGGCTTGTGTTGCCATTGTAGAGAGATTTGAAAGTTCAAGGGAGGAATGACAGTGCTGATGATTTGGGGTGACACAGTGTAACGTTTTCCATTGTGCATCCATTTTGCAAATACTGATAGATGCTCTTCATAACTGTTAGTTATTTACTGCTTGTCGGGCACTGAAGATAATGATGGGGGCCCTGGGACACAGACAGCCAGGCCGGGAGGGAGACATTTCAGTTTTGTGCAAAGATGATTGAAATGGATACGGGGATTAGAACTTGGACGCCTCTCGTCAGCCGCCACAGCCTCCCTTCCCCGTCTCTTTGGAAATGCTGCGCTGCCATGGTAACGGACCCCTCAGTGGATAGAGGGGATGTTAGCCCGAGAATGGAGCGAGGGGGGGGGGTACCGACACAGAAAACCCCTTGTTTTCTAGAAAATGACTTTCTGTAGGGTTTCTCCATTTCCTGTAGATACACCCTTAACAACAGCAGAGGGAAATAACTGCAAACTTCTGGGGACACGCATGAAGGGGCTAACAGACGAGTGGTTTGGGACACACACACACACACACACACACACACACACACACACACACACACACACACACACACACACACACACACACACAAATATAAAGACCCTTCCTTTCGGATTGATGTTTCACAATCTGTTTCATTCATGTTTTACTATGACACATGTTACAGGAGGTTGTTGGAGAACAGAACTAAATGATCTACAATATGGCTTCCCTTACATGATCCCGAGCCTCATCCCTCAACTGCTGTATCCACTGATGTTTTGGCTGCTTCCTGTTCCTTGACTACCCCTCTGAAGTTCCCTCTGCATCCTCAGCAGATCTGGACCGTGTGTCTTTAGCCAAGCTTTAATTAATCAGATCCTTCCTCTCAGCCATCAATCATCTGACTAACATCCTGTTTATGGCTTCCAGGATCCAAAAATGTTGAGAAATGTCTTTGGAGAGCATTTTAGGGTTTGGTGTTGAGCTGAGCACTGTCATGATTTCTGAAGTAACATTTGAAAAAGCATCGTGTCACACAGCCATATTTCACTTTGATAGCCACTCAACGCACGGCAACACGAGCCAATGTGGCCGCTGCGAGAAAAAAAATAATGGCAGCAGTGAACAAAAAACTAAACAGACAATTTTTTGTTCCGGCAGAAATGAAAACAATCTGCTGAACAATTTACACGACATTTACAGACGTCACAGCGGGGCTTTTATGTCTCCAAACCACTTCTCCACCGTCATAAAGACTGATACCGGACAAGACATTTACAATCATAAAAACTTGCTTTTACGTCCCTAAACCACGCATCTAACGGCATGAAAGCTGACACGGGACATTTGTCTGCCCTCATGGCGTCTGCGGAGAACAGCAGCACTCAGCTCTCAGGCCATTAGGGCTTCCTACCGCACCAGCCCACACACACACACACACCAGTAAACACACACACACAGCAGTACACACACACATACACACCAGTACACACACCAGCAGCCCCTGATGAAAAATGAAGCAGTACTGCAGCATGTCATTTCACACATGGCTGAGTTTGGGTGTGACGCTGGAGATTCATGACTCTGTATGTGTGTGTACATGTGTATGTGTGTGTGTGTGTGTGTGTTTGTTTAAATGTGCTATTGTTCATACATGTCGGTTTGTGTGTTTACATGTGTTTGTGTGTGTGTGTGTGTGTGTTTGTTTAAACATGTTATTGTTCATACGTGTGTGTTTGTTTGTTTGTTTGCATGTGTTTGTGTGTGTGTGTGTGTGTGTGTGTGTGTGTGTGTGTATGTGCGTGTGTGTATGAGTGTGTGAGTGTGTGTGTGTGTGTTTGAAGGGAATATTGCTGGTGTGTAGTCGACCCTAGTGGATGTTCCTCCCATCTGCTGCTGTTGGTGCCTGCAGCACAAAGGCATTAATAAAAATGAACACTGCTTTCAAAGCAGCGTTCATCTAAACACACACAACAACCTTTCTCTCTCTCTCTCTCTCTCATGCGCACACACACAAGCAAAACACAGACACACACTCATGACGCCTCAACACACGCACACACAGATGTTTTTGAGTCGGTTGTGAACAAGTCTTGCTGCTGTTTCTCAAGGCTGACTTGGTGGCGTGACAATTCCGATCCTCCATCTCCATCCCTACTGGCTTTATCAAGTGGAAAATGCCCTATACTGACTCCATTAGGAGCAATTCACTGATCAACTCCTGCAGTCCCTAAGTTACGTCAGTGAGGATGGATCCTAATGACCAGCCATCGTGGGGAAATTCCTGTGACTTTGGCTATATTTCATGCCAACTGTGTGTTACCTGTCAGCAGGAGTTAAACACACAGTCCTTTTATTTTGGATCAGTGCATTACTACTGCAGTGAGCGTGTGAGGGGTACCGTAACAGCTGTTAAAAAATACAGCGCTCTGATTTGAGAACACCGTGTAGACGTCAGCTAATATGTTTTTCTTGGCAGCTGCATAATGCGTTTCTAATCTATATGGAGACTGAGATCCTTTTAAGGGCACTTAAGTGTGGGAATGCAGGAAAGATAGTGCACCCTGAGAGAGGTGTGAGGACAAGTAACACATGTGCAAGGGGCACACACACACACACACACACACACACACACACACACACACACACAAATACACACACACACTCTCTTTCTCTTATCACAAACACACACGCACACACACAAATGCACACATTCAAACTGTCATTCCCTCTCACACACACACAAATCATCTCTCTCTTTTTCTCTCTTTCTCTCAATCTCTCTCTCTCTCTCACACACACACACACACACACACACACACACACACACACACACACACACACACACACACACACACACACACACACACCCCACACACACCCAGCAGACCAGCAGAAGAAGAACCTGACTGATGCCAATGATCTGAGCTCAGAGCCCTGTGGCTATCAGTCAGTATAGCAGTGCTGCCATCTAGGTGCAGGGTTGAACAGTGCAGTGAACCCACTGAGAGTGACATCATCAGGGTCTGCAATGTGTACCGTGTGTGCCTGAAGGACAGAGAGCGCGAGAGAGAGAGAGAGAGAGAAAGAGCGAGGGAGAGAGAGTGTATGTGTGCATGCTGTGTGTGCGTGTGTTTGTGTGTGTGTGTGTGTCATGAGAGACACACACAAACACAGATAGAAAGAGCGAAGGTGTGTGTGTGTTAGGGCTGTCAACGAATATTCTAAATTCGAATATATATTCGAATAGTTGTTAAAAATAGAATTTCGAATGTGAAAATGAATATTCGAATGTAAAAAAAAAAAAAAAAAACAGCGGCAGCACTGTCTGCTTTGCGGGTGGGCGCGCGCCTGAGATCAGGGACAGGTCACAGGAGTCTCACTGTCTGGCACAGAGTCACTGCTGACAGTTGACTTCCGAGATGCAGAAAGTGCAGAATCCAGCTTGACCGCAGCAGAGAAAGTGATTGTAACCCCCAAACATCTAAAGAGTGATGTCTGGAAATATTTCGGATTTTGGTCAGTTGATGGTAAACTTGTTGAGCCTACAGCTATAGTGTATAAGCTATGTAAGCTAGAGTTAGCTTACCATTCAACAACTAGCAACTTGAGGCTACATCTCCACATTTTGGAGATGTAGCCTCAAGTTGCTAGTTGTTGAATGGTAACCTAACTCTAGCTTACACACTACTTTAGCTGTAGGCTCAAAAAGTTGCCTCACTGCTGACAGTTGACTTGGTGGAAGATGGCAGAAAGTGCAGAACCCTGCTTGACCGCAGCATAGAAAGTGATTGTAACCCCCAAAAATCTAAAGAGTGATGTCTGGAAATATTTCGGATTTTGGGCAGTTGATTGTAAACTTGTTGAGCCTACAGTTAAGTAGTGTGTAAGCTATGTAAGCTAGCGTTAGCTTACCATTCAACAACTAGCAACTTGAGGCTACATCTCCAAAATGTGCATCCAAGTGAATATGGCATAATATGTGGAACTTCAGCGAAACAGCCACGTCTGGATACATATTTTGCGCCGTCCGTCACAAGTTCGTTGCCTGCGGCACGACAGGAGGCTTGCACGCAAAAATTGATTTCGTTCATATGCAAGGACATGAGGCCGATCACTGTGGTGGATGGGATAGGCTTCAGGGAGTTCTGTGAAGCACTGGAACCGAGGTACCGTATCCCTTGTTGTCGTTCATTTAAACCGCTATGCGCAGAGAGCGCGACGGTGCGGGAGAGGCAGAGAGAGGGAGAAAGAAAGAGTGCGTGTGTGCAAGCTCTGCGGTCTTGGCCATTAGTTAATTTACTTTTTTTTGTGTAGGTAATATGTTGTTAAATATGTTTAAACTTAAATAAATTACCTATACAAGTAGTTATGTCTCGTTGTATTAATTTGTCCTGTTATTGACGTGCCTAATGCGCAACCACAAATTCGAATATGTTCGAATATATGTGTTTTTTTAAAGCGAATATTCGAACGTCATTTTTGAGCAATTTTGACAGCCCTAGTGTGTGTGTGTGAAAAGCTTCTACTACGGGCGTTTTTTATGTTGCCCTGGCTGTGTGGACGTCATATCAACTGAAGACAACAAAAGAATGTTCAGTCACTACAAACGCGATAAAATATTACAGCCCTATCAGATACAGCATTCAGCACAAGAGAGAATGGGGACATTGTTGTCCATGAATACACATAGTGTTGTTGCCTAAAGCTCTATAACCAGCCAATACTGTCAAAGCGTGAGGCAAGAGGAGACGGATGCACTGAGCACCTGAATACAAATAGTACAGTACATGCACACACACACACACACACACACACACACACACGTACACGCACACACATTCTGATACATGATTGGCTGAGTGCGGGGTCCTGCTCTCTCTGATTGGCCAACGGGGGCGTGACTGTGTCTCTGATGCTGCTGGTATCTGTGTGGCCCAAGGCAGCGCTATCAGTGGTTAACTCAGGCAGCGCCAGACGCGAGAGCACACACACTCTCTCTCTCTCACACACACACACACACACACACACACACACACACACACACACACACGCACACACACACATACACACACACACACACACACACACACACACACACACACACACACCACACACGTACACAGCCTGGTCTCGGTCCTGTCAAAGAGAATGATAACCAGCCCACATTTGCCCTTTTGCTGCAGTTGGATAAATGCACTGAAACACAAGCTAATACAGTAGAGTGGAGTTTATTTGTGCTAGACTTCCTCCAGAGTCCTTACATGGCCTATTTCTGCTTGGATGTCCCTGAAGTAAACAAACTGTCAACTTGGCACCGTGGTCTATGAATAAAGTAAGCATCTGCATCCATCTCACACACAGACACCCACGCACTCGCACACACACACGCACGCACGCACACACACACACACACACACAAATGGCATCCTCTCAAAGGGATAGAGGAAGAGGAAAGAGAAAGACAGAGACGGGGAGTGATCATGTGGTGAAGAGGGATGGAAACAACTGAGAAAGATGTAAAGGGGGGGATGGTGAGAGAGAGAGAGCGGCAGAAAGATACAGAGGGTGACAGAGACAGAGAGAGAGACTCACGGGAGAGGTAGAGAGAGAGAGAGAGAGGGAGAGAAAGATAGAATGAACGTGTAAAAGAAAGAGGGATAGAGAGAGCGAGAGAAAGAGAGGAGAGTGTGTGGAGGACAGATGCCACTGGCAGGCTATGTGTGTGTGTGTGTATGTGTGTGTGTGTGTGTGTGTGTGTGTGGCTCAGGAGGAGCATCTGGAGCTTGGCTGCCTGCAGCTCTCCTGAGCCCTCTGCTCCAGACTCCTGCTTCACTCACTGCCCTACACTGTCCCTCTGCCTGTCTCTCTGTCTGTCCCTCTGTCTGTCTCCCTCTGCCTGTCCCTCTGTCAGTCCCTCTGCCTGTCCCTCTGTCAGTCCCTCTGCCTGTCTCCGTCTGTCTGTCTCCCTCTATCTGTCTCCCTCTGCCTGTACTTTCTGACTGTTCTATGTATCATGTCTTTTAAAATCTCATTTGTTTTTCTGCCAATCATGTCCCCCCCGTTTCTCTCATCTTTCCGCGTGTCCTTTATGTCTATTTCATGTTCACCTGTCTCTGCCCTCCTCTTCATCACCACCCTGCCTCTCCTGTCTCTGCCCTCCTCTTCATCTACACCACCCTGCCTCTCCTGTCTCTCCATCATCTCTCTCCTCCGTCGGTTTCTCTCCCTGTCCCCCTCTCTCTGATCCTGCGTGTCTGTCTTGTGTCTGTCTGTGTTATCTCTGCAGGCTGCCTTAGTCAGCAGGCCTGCCTGTCCTACATTTGCTTCTTTACTGGGCCACCATGCTTAGTGTTGTGACTGTGAAAACACACACACACACACACACACACACACACACACACACACACACAACCTGGGCCTACCAGCAGAGTTAACATTCAGAATCATCCAGACAAACACACACACACTCACATACCTAGACACACAAGAGTGTACAGAACCCTCCAGTCATTGACATAGAGACACTCATCCAAACACACACACACACACACACACACACACTGTCCATTCCATAGAGAGAAGATGGAGTGTCCTAGATATACGCGAGTCTCACGGGACGTGAACAGAACGCACCAAGCCCAAAAACAACCCACTTTTTCACCACTGGCCGTGAGTCAGCTCTTTAACACGTGGACCAGCAGTGGCAGAGGTGTGTGTAGTGTAGTGTAGTTTAGTGCAGTGTAGTGTAGTGTCGCGTGGTGTAGCGTGGTGCAGTGCGGCGTAGCGTGGTGCAGTGCGGCGTAGCGTAGTGCAGTGCGGTGCAGTGTAGTGTAGTGTAGTGTAGTGTAGTGGAGTTTAGTGCAGTGTAGCGTGGCGTAGCATGGTGCAGTGCGGCGTAGCGTAGCGTAGCGTGGTGCGGTGCAGTGTAGTGTAGTGTAGTGCGGTGTGGTGTAGTGTAGTGCAGAGAATTGTAATCTATTGAACTGTTGTGTAGTGAGCCATAGACGTGTTCCGTAAAGTCCCTTAGCACCTTAAAGCACCTTACTGTAATAGTCTAAACGAGTGCTACACTATGCCAATACAAAATCAAACATGCTTACTGGGCTGAGCTAAATATGCATACTTAACCAATGCAAAGCTAAATAAGCATTCTTAACCAATGCTAAGCTAAATATGCATACTAAACCAGTGCTAAGCTAAATATGCTCACTTAACCAATGATAAGCTAAATATTCATACTAAACCAGTGCTAAGCTAAATAAGAACACTTAACAAGTGCTAAGCTAAATAAGAACACTTAACCAATGCTAAGCTAAATATGAACACTTAACAAGTGCTAAGCTAAATATGCATACTAGCATATGATAAAGGTCAGTAACCAAAAGCTGGTGCCCTGACTGAGTGTTGTAGCCTCGTGAGAGAGACAGGGGAGGAAACAGAGGGAGACCTTGGTGTTCACTGGTGCACAATACTAACTTATTCATGACCGTACTCTCCCTGCACTCGATGGGCCTTGAGCATTTTACCAGGGTATGAGTGGGTGTACGGTTATATTGATTGGGAAACAGGGACTTAAAGTAGTATGAGTGATTCACATCGAAGAAGCCTCAGCAGTGGAGTAGTTAATTGGAGTATACTAAATTATTACATTTATTAAAATTGGTTTATCATACTAGTCATATGGTATAGGTATATACACGTATATGTCTTTGATTTACTCCTCCCTTCATTTATAAACTTTTTGCCTTGCCTTGAATAAACAAGTATAAACTGCTGAAGTGAGTGTGTGTGTGTGTGTCTGTAGGTCAGTGTGTGTGTGTAGGTCAGTGGGTGTACATGTGTGGGGTGTGTGTGTGTGTCTGTAGGTCAGTGTGTGTGTGTGTAGGTCAGTGGGTGTACATGTGTGGGGTGTGTGTGTGTGTCTGTAGGTCAGTGTGTGTGTGTGTAGGTCAGTGGGTGTACATGTGTGGGGTGTGTGTGTGTGTGTGTAGGTCAGTGTGTGTGTGTGTAGGTCAGTGGGTGTACATGTGTGGGGTGTGTGTGTGTCTGTAGGTCAGTGTGTGTGTGTGGGGTGTGTGTGTACATGTGTGGGGTGTGTGTGTGCATGTGTGGGGTGTGTGTGTGCATGTTTGGGGGGTGGGGTGGGGGCTCCTGTAGTGCACTTGGACGGCTCTAAGTTATTCATGAGCCTCCCCACCGTGTGTGTGTGTGTGTGTGTGTGTAGGTCAGTGTGTGTATATGTGTGGGGTATGTGTATATGTGTGAGGTGTGTGTGTGTGTGTGTTTAGGGGAGGGGGGGTATTCATGAGCCTCCCCACCGTGGCTGTCAGGACTGTTTGGCTACTGTGTGGATGATGTGGGAGATGTGGACATGCGGAGAGGAGAGGAGAGGAGAGGAGAGGATGGCCCAGACACACACACACACACCCCACTCCCCCAAAAGCTCCAAACTGTGGATCTGCACCTGTCTGCCTGCCTGTCTCCCTGCCTGCCTGCCTGCCTGCCTGCCTGCCTGCCTGTCTGCCTGCCTGCCTGTCTGCCTGCCTGCCTGCCTGCCTGTCTGTCTGCCCCCATAACACTTTCTCAATGCTGACTCAGTACAAGCCCACTTCCTCATCCTCACATGTCGCTACACTACATACAAATGCTCTTACGCCTTAAAACTGTCTCTTATGATTCAGTACTGACACACTACGCACTTACTCCTACTCACACGTCACTCAGAGTCTGATTCTCAGTATTATAATGTACACCCCACATGCATATAATTCCTTATAACAATATGTTATAACTCAGTACTGACATACTACGCACTTATACTGAAACGTAACTCATTCATTCTGACTCTTGGAGACGTAGATCCATTAGGCATCAGTCTACCATGACATGTTATTGATTTTACCCTGAACTTAGTAGTAGTAATGTTTATTACAGCCGTACATCCATATACATCAATGCCTTCTAATAGCCTCTCATGGTCATACCACAGACTAGCATCACAGACGTCCCACAGTCTGTGTGGGCAGTCTGTTTATAGTTTGCTTGGCACTGGAGTAGTCATTCTCCATCCAAACTCGGGCCGTAACATTTACTTTCGGGCTAGCCCTAATCCATGCCTGGGATTTTAGCTTTCATTAATATTTAGCCGCTCTAAGCCCCTAATTAGAGCAGACATCTGTCTGTGGCCTGGGCTAGGACCCTAGAACCACGATAACAAGCCCAACTTCTGGTGTTGCAGGAGCTAGCTGAGGCAGATATGTTCACAGTAATGACACCACCTGCTAGCGTATGCTTGCTAGTGTTTTAACAAAGACAAAGGGAGGAGACAAGGCGGTAATATACACATATGGCAGAGTGCTGTTTTAATCAATGCTGGCATGACTGACGACCGGCTTGCTAATCACTGTCAACCGAAACAATGTCCGTAGGTAGGTGGTTATTGAACGCATGGTGAATGAGCCTCACGCTGTTTCTAGGGCACGTGGCTCATTATGGGATGCACCCGCAGCGGACGGACTCCACTCCAAAACTCCGTTCTGGATTAACGAGCAGGAGACGTTTCACATTAAAGACGGACCCGCCCAGCCTCCCATCAATCTGCCGTTGCCACGGAGACGGGAGTCAGTGGGTTACTACAGCAATATGACACAAACTTGGCAACAGTCTGGAACCAAGTCTGAGAAGATGCCAAGAGACACTAAAAACGGTGTTTCATGAATATGCGACAGGAGTTACCAACCCGTAATTCTCTCATTAAAGTTCATCTATTTCTGAGAAAACAGTATTCCGATGCAACGCTATGAGGTGCTCCCCATACAACGGCACCCCCCTTCTGAGTCAATCAAACCAAATGTCCACATATCCCCCTGGGAGCCCATAATGGAGTCCCTCAGTGAATTAGCATTTTCAATTACACATTTGATTGCGTTCGCTGCGTACTGCCACACAGTGCTAAGAGGAGCCAGACAAAAATTGAGGACATTTTTGATCAAGGGGGACAGCTCTGGAACGGACGGCTGTGTTTGGATGCTACAGGACAGTGAAGAGAGACGGAGACACGGAGGATGCCCCATCTGTCCCCAACCCCCCCATTAACCCCCTCCAGGAGTGACCCTATGCTCCACACTGATACGGGGGGTGTAATATCTCTCCACTGCATGCATATGGTGTGTGGGCCTCTCTTGGAGATAGCACAAAGAATGAGGCACTCCCTTCTTTGTGATTATGGTAATTCGTCTTTGTGATGGGCTCGGACTGGAATCATATTATTGTGCAGAATTATTAATGGCAACTATTACCACCTAGGGCTGTGTGCCTTCTTCTTCTACCCGTGTTGTGTTTTGATTGTTATGGTTTGAACATTTTAAATTCAATATGTTAATACAAATGACAAATTGGCTCCTGAAAGCAGCAGGTTCACCTGCTGAACATGACAATGGAGTTCCATTAAAAATGCTTACATCTGCTGTCGTCGTCAGCTATGAGGGAGGGAGGGGAGGGAGGGGGGGTCTCTGAGAGAGGCTTACCTTGGAAATGTTCTCCCTAAAACACAACAACAACAACAATAACGACATCAAATCAGAACAAAACGAGCTGAACTAATGCTTTATCGATCCTGCATTTCAGTTCGCATCATCAGAAAGTTAATGAGAGAGAAAGAGAGGGAGCGAAAGTGATAGGGAGGGAAACAGAGAGAGGACATAAAAAATGAATAAAAGAAAGAAAGAAAGAAAGAAGGACAGAAAGAAAGAAAGAATGCAAGAAAGAAAAATGTCCATAGTTCATGCTGAGCTTGTTTGTTTAAACATGTGTGGATTATTAAATCGTAGATCAAAAGGGATTCGGACGGACCACACTTTTTGCCCTGGCAGACCCTACAGATGGAGGCGTCATGGTCCAAATCCCCCCTTCCCTCAGGGTGCTGTACGGCCACTGCCTGCTGCTGCCCTACGCTGTGCCCACTTCCCCAACACTGCCACATGATGCCACAGCACGCTTGCCAATGTATATCACACGGGTACATCTGTCCACGTCCATGGCATGCGTTTGTGCCACTCAGTCTGTCTCTCTGTCGCCTCTGTGCGCATTTGTGCTTCTCAGTGTGTCTGTCAGCTCTGTGTAAGTGTGTGCTTGTATGTTTGTGTGGACCTATGTGTGTATATGTGAATTTCTGTGTATTTTACACTATATGTGTGTACAATATGTTTGTTTGTGTGTGTGCGCGCTCGTGCGTGTGTGTGTGTGTGTGTGTGTGTGTACGGACCTTCTGTAAATCCCCAGCCTTTGATTGGCTCTGCTCTAAAAGCACACCTGACCTCAGTGTCCTGATATGGATCGATATCACTTACTGAAATACTCAGCGCAGGGTAAACAACAATCTCCGGGTATTACTGGCCTGGCAAATAACATCCTCAACACAATCACCCTCCTCAGCAGCCAGCCATCCTGAGGAAGGGAATGGGAGCACTGGAGCAGTTCCACACACACACACACACACACACACACACACACACACACACACACACACACACACACACACACACACACACACACACACACACACACACACACACACACACACACACACAGAGATATGGGCGTCAACTGTAGGTGGATATGCTGCCTTGGCCACTATGTGAATTATGAAACCGGGCGTACGTATAGTTTTCAAATGTGGGTTAATCCTGTTTATGTAACCCATACAGCTGTTAATGTCAAATGCATCGCGCAATAGTACTCTGTAAAAGGAACACATGCCCCCGACCAAGCCACTATTCAAAACTGAACACATAATTTTACTACATGAACCACTCAGGCTGCCGTAGCTTCAACAACGATGTAACCAACTATGCACAAATAGCCATTTTATGTGTTTATGGATTAACTAATAAAGTTTGAGTGAAGTACTTGGACATGTGCTACAGATGCACCGATTGTCCATGCATGAAGAGACACTTCAGTTCACACTGATTTGAGACGGGTTGACTAGTTTTGGAGAAAATGTGCGAGTATTAGACAGTGGATATAAGAGACTCAGAACTCAGACTCAAGACTGCAGGCAGGGCATCAGCTGTGTGTGTGTGTGTGTGTCTCTCTGAGTGTGAGTGTGTGTGTGTGTGTGTGTGTGTGTGTGTGTGTGTGTAACGAGGCAGGTCTCATTAGAGATCCAGCGCTCTGCTCTGACAAGGCCACTCCATAATGAGGGGAGCGGGTCAGACGCTCTGGGCTCCAGGCCCAACACACACACACACACACACACACACACACACACACACACACACACACACACACACACACACACACACACACACACACACACCTGTGGGTCCCTACAGAGGCTCACCTGGGCTCCAGAGGAAGCTATTACTGCAGCAGCAGCAGCAGCAGCAGCAGCAGCAGCAGCAGCAGCAGTAGCAGCAGCAGTGTCTCCAGACAGCTCAGTCATGGAGTTAACCACAGGCCTGCAGGGCAGGCAGACTGAGCTGGCCTAGATGTGCAGGTGGATCACTCTAAATCAAGATGCTGCACAAGTTTGCAGACTTCATGTCCAGTTTACTTTCCTAGTTATTTATTGGGCATGCTTTTTATCCTGAGGGACTTACGGGACACCGTGGAAATTGAGCCAGAGATCTTGGTGTTCTCAGCTCCTGGTTCTAGTTGTCCTATATGGTAGTTATTTTAAGGGAACGACATTTGAGGGATCTTACAGTAACTGGCATTTCATCATACATCATGGTAATAGCATAGCTAAGGTACCAAATGTACAATAGATACAACAAACTGATAAACGAACACCTGGCCTAATTAGGCAAATGTGAATCAATCATCATCTCCCAGACTTATGATATCTAAGAATCTAGGCTACACATATCTATGACGTAGCTACATAGAGAAGCTTCCCAATGCTAAGCGATACATCCAGCTGACTAGCTCCAGCCTCAGAGAGGCCATTATCGTGTGATTATCCGCCGGAGTGTAATAGGAATCCTGATGTGTGCATTACTGAGGAGGCCAGATTGACTTTGGGCTGGGGTCTAATTTTGGACAGGTGGGAGGGGCAGAGAGGATTCTGGGAGCAGCGCTTCTCTGAGATCTGTCTTCGGAGGAAAACAGGAGCCGAGTTAGAGGCAGATGTACTGTGTGTGACATATCACTAACGGGGTAACAGTTAGAGTTCTCATTAACTATATTTGGTCATTTAACTTTTGAACATGTAAAACACTTGTGCCTCTGCTTAGTTAAAGTTAAATATAAAGTTTATTATTATTATATTTTTACCTAAGAAAGACACACACACAAACACACACACACTGAAGTGTATATGTGAACATTTGTGTGTGTATATATGTACGCGTATGCGCTAAGTGAATCTAGCTAATCTTCTATCACCATATCAGTGGCATCTAATCCTCCTCCTCCTCTGCCCCAATGAGTCCCCATTGACTGGTGAGGAGAGGAGCTGGAAGACCAGGGCAGGCCACTGCCTTCATCTCCAGGTCACTTCGTCTGGTCTGCAGCCCAAGCTCAGCAAACACAGACTCAGGAAACCAGGTGGTGTGTGTGTGTTTGTTTGGTTTGCGTGCACTTGTTTGTTGTGTATGTGTATGTGTGTGTGTGCATGTGTATGTGTGTGTTTGTTTGGTGTGCATGTGTATGTGTGTGTGTGTGTGTGTGTGTGTGTGTGTGTGTGTGTGTGTGTGTGTGTGTGTGTGTGTGTGTGTATGTGTGTATATGTGTGTATATGTGTGTGTATGTATAGATTTGGACACAGGGGGCTGGAGAGAGGCACCTGAGGGATGGACAGGAGAATAAATGATCTGTCCCTCTCAGAATGTCCTGGGGTGTCTGTGAGTTATGGTCAAAAGACTTGCTGACTGTGTGTGTGTGTGTGCATGTGTGTTAATGTGTGTCTGTGCATGTGCGCACACACAGCGGAGAAGGATGTCTATAGGCAATTTGACTGTGTGTGTCTACCCTTGACTGGCTGAGGATGTACATGTGTTTCTATGTGTGTGTGTCTGAGAATGTGAAAGCATATGTGTGTGTGCGTGCATCTGTGTGTGTGTGTGTGTGCCTGAGAATGTGAACGTATATGTGTGTGTGTGTGTGTGTGTGTGTGTGTGTGTGTGTGTGTGTGTGTGTGTGTGTGTGTATATCCGTGTGTGGTCTGTTTGTTCTGCTCCCCTGGTCTCCTTCACCTGTCACCCCTCAGAGATAGTGCTGGCTCCTGCTGAATGTCAAGCAGTGGGTTTCTCCCCCAGCTCTCCCCATCAGCCCAGCGCTCCAGCGCTCCTCTTCCTGCCTCATTCCCAATCCCAGCGCTCCAGTGCTCCCCTTTCCGCCCCATTCCCAGGATCGTCAGCACTCTGTCTGCTCTCTTGTTCAGGTTCTCCGACCTCCGTTCTCCAGATAAATGAGACATTCGGCCAGCTCTGCCGGTACCTCAGGAGAACACATAATTGGTTCTGCTGCTGGCTGTGCGGCTGTAATTAATGGGTTTGAGCTGCGGGATCAGGACACAGGCTGGAGTTGACCTCAGCGTGGCCATCTCATTGTGTGCCCGTCAGGGAGGAGGAAGCATTACATCTGCTATCCGGAGAGTTAAATCCACCTGTCTATCTTCCCTGCCCAGCTGTGCACCTGTAGACAGCTAAGTGTCAGCAACACCATGTTCCACTGGTTGAACGATATGCAACAACACCAAGATCGTGGGTACCCAGGGAACACATCCATACTGATGGGGGGAAAATGTACATTTGAGTGATGCAGTAAGTCACATGGGATACACATGTCTGCTAAATGAATGAATATGAAAGTATATGGATCGATACCTGACCTGCTCAACAGGGCACTGCTAACTGGTGTGAGATGGGCCATATGTCTCTTAGGCTGATTGTCTGTCAAAGACTGACAAGTTGGGGGAATAAATTGTCGATTAATCTTTTTTTTTTTTTTGCTGTCTGATTTGATATCGATCTGTTTTATGTATGGATCGAACCTTTAGGCTAATACACATTTCCCAAGTTTTCTAGGTCCATTTTTGCTATGGTTAACTGTCACATTAAAGACAATCCAATCATCACCAGTGCTCCCTGTTAGATACCGCTCTCTTCTTTGACTGTGAACGCATAGAGGAAGACCAGTTGTTACATCTATTTTGTCTCTGTTAAACCAACTATACCCATGTGTGCCTCAAACAGGAAGAGCTTGCAACACAAGCCTTTGGCCTTCTCTTTACTGGTTAAGTGGTTTCTAGTGACTCTGCATTTGTAAATCTGTGTTCCCCTTTAGAGCTTTTTAAACATCTCTCCAAAAATGGAAAGCTGCTATATGGTATTTAATATCTCATTATTATATCAAATATTGAATTGTAAGGCTGTGAATCGTGACCGAATAAAATTACAGCGTCTGTGCCACGACCCAGCCCTAAATTTGCCTGTTAACATTTCACCAATTCGGCCAGTGCTGTTTCTTCTCCTATTTCAGCACTGCCATTGGACACCTTGCTGTTTGTTTGTTTGTTTGTTTGTTTGTTTGTTTGTAGATACGTCACCTTGGACTTCTCATATCAGAACATTTAGCTGAGAGACAGGAACACATGGGTGGGCTCTTAATTACCGCTTACAACTGATGGGTCGTCGTCGTCGTGACAACAAATGCCTGGCAACCAGAGTGTCAGCTGGTACAAATGTCTCCTTGTGGCTCTTGACACAATCCTCGCAGCTCAGCCCAAACACACATTCAAAATAAAACACCTCGTCTGGCTTTTTAAGCATACACACTCTCCAAGCTCCATATCCGGCAGACGGGAAATCTATTTGTTGTAGTAGTACTGAAATGTATTTGCTGACTATTATAGACTTAATAAATACTTAGTATAGTTTGCTAAGGGAGGGGATGCAAACATTCCCTTCCCTCTAATACGTTGAAGTGAAAAGGCTTTGATTAAAGGGATGGTGGGTGAATGTTTATGCAGTGAAAAGGCTTTGATTAAAGGGGTTGTGGGTGAATGTTTATGCAGTGCTACTCCCCTGCAGTCAGCTCCAAAACATGAAAAAGCCCTCCAGTGTTTTCCTCTTCAACAGCAAAAGAAAAAAAACATTCTCTGTAGTGTCAATGCCGCAGTAAGCTCTCTCCCACGGTGAGTGTGTGTGCATTTGTGTGTGTGTGTGTGTGTGTGTGTGTGTGTGAGGCTGCTTGAGTCTCTGTAAAGCTGCGTAACGCTGCGTGGGTGTGGAATGCCTCTCTACTCTCTCCTCCTCCTCTAAATCCCTCGCTCTCTCTCTTTTTCTCCCTCTCACCTTCGCTCACCCTCTTTCTCCTTCCGTCTCTCTCTCTCTCTCTCTTAACCATATTTCCCCTCCAGTACTATCTATACCTTTTTCTTCTCCTTTTATCTAATTTCTTTCTCTCCTTCCATCCTTCTCCTCCATCCCTTTGGCAGGGATCTGTCAGGCATTATCTCTCCTTCTCAGACTCTCAGACTGTTTCACCCCTTTCTACATAGCGAGACTCAAAAACATTCCTTGCATCAACCAATCCCGAAGTCCCGTTCTCACCTGAGTGAGCCAATCACAGAGCCTGGTTCTCTCCTACAAGGCCCAATCACAAAGACCGATCTGTCTGAACGTTTGGCACAGCAGAGAGATAAGAGAGAGAGAGAGAGAGAGAGAGAGAGAAATAGAGCGAGAGAGAGAAGGAAGAAGAAAAAGAGACAGGGTGAAAAGAGACAGAGACAGGGAGAGAGAAAGACAGAGAGAGAGAGAGAGAGAGAGAGAGAGAGAGAGAGAGAGAGGGTTAGAGACAAAGAAAAATGGAGGGTTGATGTTCTTTCTCAGGATGGCTCCACGTTTCATAATTTATGGCCCGGCGGTAATTATCTAAGTGCCGGGGCCGGGGCTGAAGATGAGGAAGATGAAGATGAGGATGATGAAGATGAGGAATAGCGTCTGTCTCAACACGAGCTGAACTCCTTCCTCATCCTCATCCCCCATCTCCCATCAGCACTTGTTACCACAGCCACACATACATCACAAACATTACAACGAGAACAACAAAATGATGAAGATGGATTCTCTGATGTCTTTCTCTTACTTAATGCATTTGCTTTTGTGCCATTTTACACGCTTTGGACGGAACCATGAAAACACTATCAATTTTCACTCGGTGAATATTTGCACCGATGATGGAGATGGTGATTACATGTTGTGCAGACGAGTAACCACGGCATCACACAGCCATCAGCATTTCCCAGCGTCATTAGAAATGCGTGTGTATGTGGGTGTGTGCGTGTGTGTGTGTGTGTGTGTGACATTAGAAATCCTGTGCACATGGGACGCCCACAGCCTGCCTCAGAGAAGGTGGCGGCCGCAGCTTCTGGGTGTAGCACAGTCAGAGAAGACACTGCAACATCTGGGTGTAGCACAGTCAGAGAAGACATTGCAACATCTGCAGCCGTTTCAGGAGCAGGAGTGAGAGCAGAAAAGACACAGAGAGGGGGAGAGAGAGAGAGAGAGGGGTGGAGAAACAGAGAGAGAGAGAGAGACGATGTGTTGCAGTGGAGTTTGTTCGAGCCTGAGGGCTCGAGTGGCGTTGCGTGGACGGGTCAGTGTCTCCAGTGGGCGCTACCCCCCTCCTGCCCCTGTGTGGCACTTTAAGAGTCTATTATCAGGCCGTCCCTCATGTCTGGGGTGATTAACGGAGCGAGCGCGACGGCTGTACGCTCATGTGATTCATGCAGCACCACTGGGGAGAGACCGGGAGGGAGAGATCGTGGGAGAGAGGAGGCGAGAAGAGGGGAGAAGGGATAGAAGGAGTGTGTGTGTGTGTGTGTGTGTGTGTGTGTGTGCAAGCACATGCATTCATCTCTGGCGTATCCCTGCCTTTGATGGCGGGAAAGAGTGGGCTGGAGACGAGTGAGAAACGTTGCACTCCATTTTGTGTGTGTGAGTGTGTGTTTGTGTGAGAGTGTGTGTGTGTGTGTGTGTGTGTGTGTGTGTGTGTGTGTGTGTGTGTGTGTGTGTGTGTGTGTGTGTGTGTGAGAGTGTGTGTGTGCAGAGAGCGGGGGCGCTGCCTTTCTGCCTGTGCCATCTAGGCACCTTGGTAGCTCTCCTGCACTGCCATCGATTTAGTCATTAAACCCTGCCGCAATTTGGCTATTAAATCTTACCACACGTCACCCGTATACCATAGGGTGGTGCTTACACAGTCTCACAGCCCTACACCTTACTGCAGTTACCAAACACCTGCAGCGAAACACGCTAAAAGCCCTGTACTGGCTGGAGTAATATACAGCTAGTGAAGAGAGTAGCTTGTAGTCTTGAGTCAGACAGACAGCAGTTCTCTATAAAGCTTCTCCCACAACAACCCATGTTAAAATAACAATTGAATATAATACAGAATATGAGAATCCCACAAAGCCCCCAGCTGAGTGTGCAGGAGAGGGGGTTGGAGGAGGGGAGAGAGACCCAGCCTGGGCTCCCTGTCGTTGGGGAGCGAGGCGTGCGTGGGGTCCCTGGGGAACGTGCCGGGGTGGAGGGGGCGCACAATCAGAATGGGACAGAGGGGCGAGGGGGTGGAGAGATTGGGGGAGAAAGGGGCTTTTGGGAGTGCTTGGCTTTCTCCTGCAAACAATGGCAGGGTGTGTGTGTGTGTGTGTGTGTGTGTGTGTGTGTGTGTGTGTGTGTGTTGGGGGTGGCAGGCGGGCTGGTTGAGAAATGAGGTTTGGCTGTAATAAGCGGCAGGGGATTAATGTGATGGCTTGGTGTGTTTGGTGACTACCCGCCCACTTTCTCCTTGTGTACACACAAACACACACACACACACACACACACACACACACATCCACAGACACGGAAACACACACACATATTAAAAAGTATGCCCATACTAACAAGTACACACACACACACACACACACACACACACACACACTCACATGGCAGGGGAGTGATGCTAGAAGCGTGGCGGCAAACAATGGCACTCTCAACCCACACACAAAACAGAGAGGGGGAGACACACTGCCGAGGAAAAGAGAGGGAACAGGAGAGAGGAGATAGGGAAAGAGAGGGAATGGGGGAGAGGAGAGAGGAGAGAGGAGAGAGGGAAAGAGAGGGAATGGGTGAGAGGAGAGAGGGAAGAGAGGGGAAGAGAGGGGGAGGAAAACAGGGGAGAGAGGAGCAGGAGGGACAGCAGATGAAAGAAAAAGGATTCAAATTAATTTAGAAGCAAGGTGGGGGTTGTGGGGGTGCCTCCCCCCTGCTGTGTGACACACCCCCACAAAACACTTCAGTCTTTAGCGGAGCCCTGGCGTTAGCATTAGCCATGATTAATGATGCCGCTTCCATGATGTCACTTCTATCACAACCGCTATATTTACACGTGTGCTTACTGAGGAGGGAACCCAAATGTGCTGAATATCTTAAATGCCGTTGTTATGGGAGACATATCAACATAAATCCAGTCATGGGGAATGTCAAATTCTTTAAATTCTTCAATCATGAGAAGGGGGAAAAAACCTAAATAAATATATTCTATAGTGTGGGAAAGAACAGCTAGCCATCTGGATCTCTTTCTGTATGGTGGAGTGACGGAGTGATACAGACATGCATTTCGCCTCCTAGGGCTCTCAACATCATGAACAGCGGCAGCATGAAAGGAATCTTACACGCTTTTGCTGTAAAAACATCCTAGTCAGGCCGTTCAATAAATCACTGTTTAAAACGTTTCATTCGCTTAGGCTGTTTATCATGTTACCACAACCCACACACCCCTACTATCTCACCATAGCATCTTTGTGTGGTTAGACAAGGAAGCCAAGATAACAGACCAAAACAGACCAAGGCATGTTGGCATGGTTTCAACTGTCATAAAGGATATCGCTTCTCCAAAGAATAAAAGGCTAAATATACGTTATATGAGATGTATCTCAACAGAGGTTATATCTGTTGGCTGTATGTTTAATAGCAATGATCGAAAGGGTTAGAGATTGAGGCACGTTCTTCTCTGTTTCTAAGCTGTGGTGGTCTTTTGTGGTTTCTGGCACGGGTTTGCGAGTGTGTGTGTCTGCGTGCCAGTGTGTGTGTGTGACTGAGTGTGTGTGTGCAGGCCAGTGCGTTTGTGACTGAGTGTGTGTGTGCGTGCCAGTGTGTGTGTGTGACTGAGTGTGTGTGTGTGCGTGCCAGTGTGTGTGTGTGTGACTGAGTGTGTGTGTGCGTGCCAGTGTGTGTGTGCGTGCCAGTGTGTGTGTGTGACTGAGTGTGTGTGTGTGTGTGACTGAGTGTGTGTTGCGATGGAGTAATGGGGTGCCAAGCAGACCGTAGTATGGATTAATTTCCCTGTACTGTCTGAGTGTGAGGAGGACACCCGATACAATTACTCGTCTCTGTCACACACACACACACACACACACACACACACACACACACACACACATAAGCACGCACGCTTGTGATGTCTACAGCAACAGCTGGATTTGTACTCCCACGGCCAAAACAGCTGTAACCTCAACCGCGTGAGAAAATAGATAATCCTGAGGATCAGAAAAACACACGCACCTGCGCCTACACATAAGCACGCGCACCCACACACACACACATACACACACACACACACACACATAAACAATCACATCAATCACCTCTAAATAACCTTGAGACCCTCTCTCCTTATTCACACCTTACGCAAGCAAGGAAAAACACACACATACACACATACACATACACACACGCACAGTGTGTTGCCTGACCCTTTCTCTTTTGTCTAGCCAGTGGAGTAATTACCATTGGCTTCCTTCCCCCGATAAGCCGCTCCGCAATCAATAAGAAAACAAGCGCAGCACTGGCCGGCCGGCCACACCTTGATCAGATCTACATACGGACCACCACCCAACACTGCGCCCACTGCAGCACGGCACAGCAGCCTGCTTTCCCACGACTCCGCTAGACCTCCGACTGTGGTCTTTAATGTGGAGCATAAACCAATGGAAAGCATACGCTGAAAAACATCCACCACAAAATCAGGCACTTCCCTGTAAACATGTTTGTGAGAATTTCACTTTTTTACGGGGGGAAACGACATGAAAATTGAGAAGTGACTCAAGACTAGAGGCATAATGTATGAGGTGTAAACAATTCTGCACCGACTTGTTTAGGATACTCTCTAATATAGTCTCTCTTAAGCAGAGACTTTTTAGCAATTAGCACAACATCAACTGTATTTAGTCGGTACTTCCGTGTTTTCTAATGGACACATTGTACAAAGAAAGTGTTTTTAAGCATTCTTGGGGTCTTTTCTAGAAGATAAAATGAGACGAAACACACCCGACCATTTCACCTCTCCTTCAAGCCCATATGGCGTTCACCCCGGTCAGTTTGTGACCCTGTAAAGGTCACAGAGGTCACAGAGAGCATTCAGGGACGTCGGGACTTCTGAGGTCTCTACTACAATTAAAAGAGACACAACATGGGACCAACCCTGAGCCCACCGCTGCCCAGCAACGGAGTTGTGGGATTGCTGTTTGAAGGGTGTGAGTAGGTGTGTGTGTGTGTGTTGTGTGTGTGTGTGTGTGTGTGTGTGTGTGTCTGTGCACACATGCTTGTAGCCCTAAACTCAAGTTACGGGCAAGTATCAGGGACAGACTTTCACCTCGAAGGTTGAAAAAAAGACCTCACAGGGTATAATAACCTTATTGATTTTTGTGTGGGTGGGAGAGGCCGTGTGTGTTTGGGGGCTGGCCTAATTGAACGGCCCCTTTGGCACTAGCGCTGATTGATACGGCCGCGTGTGCGAGATAAGGCGAGCGCCACAGCCTCGAGAAACAATCAACGCAAACAGGTGTGAGTTCTCCGATCCCGACGCTAGCGCGGAGCAGGAAAGCCACGGCAGCGATCACACTAAAACATCTCCTGTGTCATTTCAGTCACACTGCAGTCATGTTTGTGGCGTAACAATCTGCTCTAGACTTCTAGAATGTTCTAGAATGTTCTCTGCAGATATGTGCATTTTGGTTTGAGTCAGAGGTCTTCCGAGGGTAGCTGAGCATCGGGCGGAGTCTTTTTGGAGAGGGATGGAGGTTTGGACAGACCCGAGAGCCGGTTTCGGTGACTCAGTCAGGACTGAGACAAGAGTGAGATTTCTGACAGGACTGAGACGAGAGTGAGATTTCTGACAGGACTGAAACGAGAGTGAGACTTCTGACAGGACGGTGAAGGGCAGAGGACAGGTGTGGCAGGAGTCGTGACTGAGGGTCGTGAGAGAGCGGGTCGCGCTCCGCTTTTTCTAGAAACGTCTGCATCAGGAGAGCAAGAGAGGAAGAGAGGAGTGGAACAACTTCTCCACACCCCTCTCTCGTCCACCGATCCTTTCTGCTCACACCGTTTAATCTTCCCGTCTCTCATCTAGCGCACCTTCTCTCCTTTCCTCTCCTTAACTCTCACGTCTGCACTCTTCTTTTTCTTAAACCCCGTCCATCCTTTTTTCCTCCAGATCTCACACTTCCACAGGAAGTCCTCTCCTTTAAATCCTCTCTTTTCCCCACAATCTCCTCCGTCTTTTTCACTCCTATCCCTCCCTTTCCTATGGATTAACCCGTCCATAAATCAGTAAGTGAGGCAAACATCACCCCCCCCCCCCCCCCCCCCCCCCCCCCTCATGTATTACGCAGCCCGGCACATTCACATTGCTTCCAGCCTCAAACAAACACAGAAGGGAAAAAAGAGTCTTAAAATCTCTCATAAAATGGCCTGAATGTGTACAGTCATACCAAACACTACGTAGTGAAATAGTTTGATGTCAAAACAGAAATAGAAAAAAAAACACGAGTCCGTTCTCATTCCGCACCATACATAACACCCCACAGAGCACATCCTCGGCAGAACACATTTCTTGCTCAGCTCAAGCTTAATTTGCAGCATAAATGTTTAACTATGTGCACAGTACATAGCAAACCTGTTTAGTACTTGATGTACATGTCACTCAGTAGATCTAGAGCTAGAGTCTTCACATGCTCGGCTCAGAAATGGGTTTCAAAGGGTTAAATTATACATTATTGAAGCACCGCTGCATAAACTAGGGAAGTGAGTTTCTGGGAAGAAAAAGGAGGCACTAGTGTCTGTCTGTCTCCTCAGCAGCCGCTGAAGCGCTCGAGTCCTACTGAGTTCTACGGAGATGCCCGTGTGCATTCTTGCAGTCTTGTTGTCTTATCCCAAACAGGTGAAGCCTTCTGCACCAGCAGAACAAGTGCCAGAACACACACATGAACACACACTCTAGCCCCCAAGACAAAGAAACACAGCCAGCCCCGACACCACATGGTAAGCCCACCCAGTGAGTGTGTGTGTGTGTGCGTGCGTGCGTGTGTGTGTGCGTGCGCCTTGGGCAGGTGGCATCAGTGGGTGTGTGAGTGCGTTCAAATATCCAGCAGAGTCTTAAAAACAAAACGAACGAAACAGCAACACACGCACAAAGGAATGCGTTCCCACAGACATGCTCCCTGTCCACCTTTCCCTCTCTCCTTTCTCTATCTCTCTCTTTTCTTTTTCTTTTACCTTTTTCCTGGGCTCTCGTATCTTCTTCTTCTTCTTTTTCTTTTCGTCCTCCAAAGCGGTGAGGTCTAGATCCGCTTTCTTCTTTAGCGCGCAGGCTGCGTGGGCCATGGTGAGACTCCAAGTGCGTGTGTGGACGGGGTTATGTTATCCTTTCAGGTGTGGACGGACGGACGTCAAGGCGAAACGAGAAGAAGAAGAAGACAAAAAAGGAAAAAAAGAAAGGAAAAAAAAGAGAGGATTCCCGGGCAGAAAAAAAAGAGAGAAAAAGAGAGAGGAAGACGATTCTCTGGAAGACTTGCAATGTGATGGGGAGAGAGAAAAAGGACAGTTCCACTATCTCTCGCGCACACAGACACGCTCTCGATGACACAGAGGTAAAAACCTCAGGAAAAAAAAATCACACACACACGCACGCACATGCACACACACACACACTGAGACGATCTCTCTCTCTCTGTCCGGTGTCCATCCAGCGCTCGAGCGGTGCGTGACGGGACGTCGGGGGAGGTAGTGGGAGGCAACAAGGGAGGCAGGTGGCATCGGCACGGCAACAGTAACCGGCGGAGAAAGGGGAGCTGGTTTCTAGGGAAACGAGGCTTTCCTTCTGGCTGATCTCTTGCTGATCCCTCTGGCCCTGCCTGAACCCATCCCTACTGGTACTGCTGCTGTTGCCACGGTGGGGCAGGGATCGCGTGCCTGCGTGTCTGTGTGTGTGTGTGTTGTCTGTGTGTGTGTGTGTCTGATGAGAGAGAGAGTGTGGTGTGAGAGAGAGAGAGAGGGGGAGAGAGAGGGAGAGCTACTGGGACAGAGAGGGAGGGAGACGCGTGATTGGACGCTCCGACACCAGCTGGAAGTGGCTAAATGTGGGGAGGGGCTGAGAGGGGGGGTGGGGGAGGGGGGATTCTCCTGATGGAGCTTTAGTGGCATGGAATGAAACAGAGAAAGCGAGAGAGAAGAGAGTGGGTGAAAGAGAGGGAGGGAGAGAGAGAGAGAGGAGAATGAGTGTGAGAGAGGGAATAGAGGAGGGAGGGGGGAAATAAAGAAAAAAGAAAGAGAGGACGAGAAAGACAAAGAAATGAAGAGGTAGAAAGAACTGGTGATGATGGAGAGAGAGAACACTAAAGGAGCTGGAGGTGAGAGAGGGGGTCAGCAGTAATCAAAGGGTCCTGTCAGGGGTGGTCCTCCCATCGTGTTGATAGAGCAGAGGGAATGGCTTCATGTCAGAGAGATCTATGTGTGTCTGTGTGTGTGTGTGTGGATGTGTGTGTATGTCATTACAGGCTACAGCACCATCATCACAAAGCCCCATACCGGTGCTTACTGGAGGCAAGGAAAACTGCTGAATGTGAATGTCAACGAATGAAAAGTGTGATGGCTTTGAATGTGTGTGTGTGTGTGTGCTTGTGTGTATGCAAGTCTATCTTGTGTGTGTGTGTGTGTGTGTGTGTGTGTGTGTGTGTGTGTGCATCCATAAGTGTGTGTGTGAGTTGGCTTGCTCCTTGTAAAATGACCTAATTTCAGAGTGGCTGCCTTTGATTGATTCTATAGTAAAGGCAAGCAGAGAGAGAGAACACACTCTCAGAGAGAGAGAGAGAGAGAGAGAGAAAACACACTCTCACTCAGGAAACCTCACAGGGACTGCAGCAGCACTAAGGCTGTTTCTACACAACGGGTTGTGGTGCATTACCATTTGTGTGTGTGTGTGTGTGTGTGAGAGAGAGAGAGAGAGAGAAAGAGAGAGAGCAGAGAGAGAGAGAGAGAGAGAGATGTTCTCACGGTGCTCCACATAGCATCTGAGTCGACCGCGTTGAACTACACCCAGCTGAATATTAATGATCAGTGAGGTAGAGCACACTGTCTCTCTCCCTCTCCCTCTCCATTTTTTATCTCTCCATGTGTCTTTATTTGTGCTCTCTCTTTCTTTGCCCATCCCTCTCTCTCTCTCTCTCTCTCTCTCTCTCTGTCTATCTTGTTCTGTATTTCGCTGACTCTCAGACATAACTGGTCCATACTTGAGCTCCATGTTGCCATTTTCTACCTAAAGGCAGAGTGCATCACAGAAAAGGAGAACAAGCTCACTCACACACACATCATCCATCATCTACTCAACACACACATGCCCACTAATAAGCTCTGATCATCACTCCTCGATCTTTACAATTACCTTTCCTCTATAATATATTATGTATGTATTACAGTATTTGTGGCTCAGTAAATGGAAGTGGGTTTGAGTGTTTTTATGGAGAGGGTGCGATGGTGTGTTTGTGTTTCTCTATGTGTGTTTGTGAGTGTGTGTGTGTGTGTGTGTGTGTGTGTTGTGTGTGTGTGTGTGTGTTTGTGTGTCTCTATGTGTGTGTGTTTGTGTGTCTCTATGTGTGTGTGTGTGTGTGTGTGTGTGTGGTGTTTGTGTGTCTCTATGTGTGTGTGTGTGTTTATGTGCATGTGTGTGTGTGTGTGTGTGTGTATGTGTGTGTGTGTTTGTGTGCCCGTGTATGGTTAGCGTGGGGGGGGGGCAATCTATCAGTAGGACAGAGGGATGCCAGCGCCAGATGGTTTACTACAGAGGAGTCAGATAGTTGTCCTGCGCAGTCACGACACCCAAGTCACAGCTTTTTCCAAAACACTCAAAGATAAAACATTTTCATATAAAACTGCAAGGCCCCCTAGAAACAAATGCTCCTACAAAAAATGAAAACAATAAAATGCGTGATAAAAAAAGAAACGTGTTTTAACGTACAGAGAGTGCACACAGCATGCATGTATGCATATACGACGCTGTACATTTCCATGTCAATGCACTGCACCCCACCATATACATCATACCAGATTTCACGGTATCAGACCCTTTATCTTAGGCTATAACCTCACTAATATGTTTTAGCTGTAAAATACATCACTTTTGCTACGTTTACGTCAACGTTGCGTCAACACCACCCTGGAGTTGCGTCAACACCATCCTGGAGTTTCAAGCTCCTGAAATTGAGACTTTTGGAAATACTGCTGGACCCGTTTTAGTTTGGAAACTTCGGGGTTGCGTTTTAGTGTGGACGGCCAGAAATTGAGATTTTTGGAAATGATGATGCAAACACGTTGGCTTCCTGACTGGTCACAACATATCCTAACCTTATTCGTCACGCACCTATCACGTGTATGGATGGGGATTATTTCTGATGTCTGAGGTCGCTTTAGATTGAAGATTGTGGATTGCGATCGCTTTCGTGTTGAATGAAGACATATTACTGTGGATGTAGCCTTAGGGTGTGATTATGGGCACACACACACACACACACACACACACACACACACACACACAGAGTGTATACAGATTGCATACTGTGTGCTACATGTACTATACATCAGTCCCTTGAGGATCTTGAGAGGGTTTGCTGTGATTGCAACTCGCAATTCCAAATGCCGGGAATCCTTGAATTTGAGTGAATTTGTGAAAACGCAGGATCACAAAATCCTGGAGGGAATAATCTATGTATGATATTTGCATATGTCATTATACATCATATGTTACATCATACATCTTTTCCCAGTACCGGTCACCTTCCTTTAGGCTGAGGTTATGGGCCCCAACACATAACATATCCTGAGGATCCACAGTTGCCTGGATGAGTCTGGATGAGTTAGATAGAGTACAGCGGAGAGGTATCGGGGGGGGGGGGGGGGGGGTCCTGATTAAAAGGTTAGCGGCTCATGTGATTAGCGTGTGTAGCTCATGAGGCTTTGGCTGGCTGAGCCGGTTGAACAGATCCCTCATATTCCCCGGCCTTCACAGAGAGCAGAGATTCTGTAGAGAAATGTGTGGGAGAAAAGGTGCTTTGTAGATACTTAACAATTTTCTTAGGAGTCTGACTGATTTTAGAGAGCTTAAATTGCAAATGGGTTCACCCAGACCAAACGTGGTGCGACATTATCGCTGTGAGGTTCGGTTCTACTGCTGCTAATCTCAAAGCTGTATTCACCAGGAAAGATAAACTTCAAATGGATTCAAATACACTGTTATTCATACTTATGCACGTATTCATTAAGTTACATTTAAGCATTCAACAACCTTTAATGTGTCTTAGAAAGCCCTAATTTGGAGACACATTCTCCAGATTTTTTTCCTTGAATTTGTGGAAAACCAAACCCTAAATCATCTCTATAGACTAAGTCTGCATCTCCCCTGTGTTCTTCATAAAAGTATTGCCTGATATCACTTAATTTTATACAAGAGTGTTCCAGCACCTTACTGCCAGAGGGCTCATAACTAGGATGATATCATCTCTGTTTGGCTGCTGTTGTGATTATCGTTTTAACAGATGTGGCACTCTGTTCTATTACAATCTATTTTAATGAGCTGGCAACAAAACCATCTCCCACTGCCACCGACACACACACCTCTAGGTTGAGGAGAGAAGCAACAACAGACTCCACAGAGTCTGAATCTAATCTTACGCATGATGTGGTGAATGCCTTGGGTGTGTTGTGTGTGTGTGTGTGTGTGTGTGTGTGTGTGCAGTGAGAAACAATAGATGTAAGAATAGGATTGTGAAGTATAAGTGTGTGTTCTTGTGTAAATATTAGTGGGTAGGTGAGGGCTGGTGTGTGTGTGTGTGTGTGTGTGTGTGTGTGTGTGTGTGTGTGTGTTTCTAGAGTCCTAGAGAGCAGAATTAGAACATGATGTGTTACTGTGGGTTTCTTTCACTCCAAAGTTTCCTCTCTCACCTCCTTTTTCTTTTACACGGCCCCAGGCTAACACGACACAAACCTTCTCATCCTCACACACACACACACACACACACACACACACATACACACACACACACACACACACACACACACACACACACACACACAAACACACCTGCAGCTGCACCTGTTCCCCCACACACACACCAACCAGGAGTCATCCTGTGCTGCACAAACACATAGCTCTGGGCCAGTGCACACACACACACACACATCTGCATGGATGCCCATACACGTCTCTACGGTCACAGTTTTACTCTCCCTCTCTCTCTCTGTGCCTCTGGAAAAGCACCCTGTTGTTACGTACAAAAACAACCAGAAAGAGGGAGAGAAAGAGATAACTGGGAGAGAAAAAAAAGAGCAACGGAAAGAGAGACTATTAATTCTAAAGCCACAAAAAAATGTAAATCCTACCAAGCACTAGCTGGGTTTCTATTTACCTTCAGTAAGCGATTCACAGCACGCAAAGGAAAGCTAAGAGGCTAACGATGCTAGCTAACGATGCTAGCGGCATTCACTGCTGCTTATTACACCAGGGAGCAGGAGCCACAGCTAAACACTTCCTGAGAGGCTGGAGGGAGTCATGACTTTCACACACACACACACGCACACACACACACACACACACACACACACACAGACAAAGACACAGACACACACACACACACACACACACACACACACACACACACACACACACAACTCTCTCTCACACACACTTATCCATTTGTTATGGTCGGTGAGGAGAATGCTTACAAACATAATAATGGTGCATTAGTTCCCCATCAGCCAACAGAGCAGGCTCCATCTCCACAGCCTTGGAGTCGTTATCAGGTTACCCGACCCCACGTAATGAGGACATTAAGAAATACTACTTCAAAAGGCTGACCCACGAGGCCAGAACAGCAGTCGGGAAAAGGATGCTGACTGTGTTAGATGCTTCACAAATTTAAATGCAAAACAGACACGTTTTAGGCTAAATGGTTAGAGATGGTAAACATTAAACATCATCATGTCTTGATGCACTGAAATTAATGTCATCTTGAATGTAAGTTTTTAATGCTTCTACATAAGTTTCTATAAACCAACCTGCCCAACCTGTAACCCCCCCCCCCTTCACCTTCACGTCTCTCTCACACTCACTCTCTCTCACTCTCTCTCTTCCTCTTTTTCTTCCTCTCTCTTTTTCTCTTTCTCACTCACTCTCTTCCTCTCTCTTCCTCTCTCTCTCTTTCTCTCTCTCTCTCTCACTCACTCTCTCTCTTCCTCTCTCTCTCTCTCTCTCTCTCTCTCTCTCTCTCTTTCTCTTTCATACCTGCTCTTCCTCTCCTTCTGGATATCTGGAGAGAGATGTGTGCTTGAACCACGGCTAAAAATAACTGGGTCAAAATGAGACAGGAGCGTGAAAATAGACAGTAGAGTCCCTGGCAGGCTGACTGTGCTTCCCATGACGGGGCTCTGCAGCAATGACTGTTAGATAACCAAACAGATCAAAGACAGACAGGAACAGACCCCCTCTGTGAATGAATTAATTAATTAATGACTGAGTGAATTAATTAATTTAACAGGTCCTCTTATGGCAAGCTGACTATAGAGCGTTTGGTCTTTTGAGAGTGCCAGGAATATATATGGAATAATTTGGAAAACTGCACCACAATGTAATAATGGTGATCTTGTTCGCTGAAGTTACCTAAGGTTACACATAAATGCTAAAGATGAGGCAGTTCAGTGTGGGTATTGTCTCTCTCCCTCTCAGATTGTGTTTGAATGTTCCAATATGTTTGTGTAATCTGGTGTGCCAGTCACATACACACATAAACCATTTTCCTGACAAAAACCAATTTGAAAGAACATGCTGGATGTACTGGAGGTGACCTTCAAACACACACACACACACACACACACACACAACACACACACACGCACTCTCTTCATCTCCATGCCAGTAAGCACGATTTCCTCCTGATGTGTGTCACGTCACACACTGGAATAGATCCAAGATGTGATCTAGCCCCCTCTAGTGGGCATAACTGTAAATACCTACATAATATTACAAGCATTTACCTTAAAACGGACAAAAAGATTAGATAAGATTCATTAGAATAGTCCAAGAGGGTTTCTTAAGAATTGCTCTCCTGTCAAATGAGTAACTGATTACATGTGTATTGCCTCCTTGGAAAACAAGAAAGTTAATGTTTGCACTTCTGACAAATCGCCTATCACTCACATTCAAATGTTTCTTTTGGCTGCCTCTCAATAAGCCTGCTAATATTTAACTAGGGCCAACAAAGGGCCAGGAAACCAGTGTGTTTGCCTGAAGTGACTGAAGTCTCTGTATTTCCGGGAGTGTGTTTTAAGAGTACAAGTAAGTAAGTTTACAGTAGGCTCAAGACTTCTAAAGCTACTGAAAAAACTCCCTGACTGAACCCACAGAATAAGGATGTACATAAGACTGAGAATCCCTCTGGTTTAATTCCTCTATGAAAAAAAAACACACTGACTACTACAGCCATAATGAAAAGGTCAAAAACAATATTTAAAGATTTTAAATGTAACATTCCAGAGTTGTGTAAAAGTATGAAACCTACAGTAGACTTATAATGCATAATACAGCGTAACAATGTAATATCACAGGGTTGACTATGCTAATGCTTCACCTATGCATTCAGTCAAAAGTGGAGAATGTTCTGAGGGGTTAATCATCATTGACATTCGTTCTCACAGCAGGTCAGCCGGCGAGGCTTTACATTAGGGTTGGTAGCTTATGGAATCCTTAAGTAAAGTGCTACCATGCCAACCAGCATACAGTTACTTCATTTAAAACCCAGACCCCCCCCCCACACACACCTCCCGCCACACACACAAACACACACACCTCTCGCCACACACACACACACACACACATCACATCACAGAGTTGCGGGGCAGAGGTGAGTAATCATCTGCAACCCAATGCTGCTCCTGCCTGAGGGAGAGAAGGAGAATTATGAGAGCGCCTATCTATACGACCCTCAGCGGGAGGCTGGGTTATCAGCACCAGTAAGATGGAGCACAACAAAGGAGAGGGGAGAGAGAGAGGGAGGGAGGGAGGGAGAGAGAGAGAGAGAGAGAGAGAGAGAGAGAGAGGGAGAGAGGGAGAGAGAGAGAGGCAGGGAGGGAGAGAGAGAGAGGGAAGAGAGGGGGAGAGAGGGGGGAGAGAGAGAGGGAAGGAGATAGAGGGAGAGGGAGAGGGAGGGAGAGAGAGGGAGAGAGAGAAAGAGGGAGAGAGGGAGGTAGGGGGAGAGAGAGAGGGAGGGGGAGAGGAAGAGAGAGAGGGAGAGAGAAGGGGAGGGGAGGCAAAGGAGGAGGAGGTGAGAGATAGAAAGTGAAAGGTGAGTGGAGCAATGGGAGAAACAACCCTCAGGGCGGATCGTACACACACACACACACACACACACACACACACACACACACACACACACACACACAAACTGTCTCCCGCCGACACCCATGATCACAAAGTTCTCAAACTGACAACACAGGATTCAGATTGACACTCACACAGACACGGACACACACACACATATACACACTCACACACACACAGACACGGACACATACCTTCAGGGTGTGAATTGAGGAGGGGGAGAAACATTCCACTTCACACCCCCTTTCTACCGAGATACAACACTGGCCTCTGTACTTACCAAATGATTTTGGTAGTTGTTGCTGTTAAATGTATAAATGCGTTGCCTTCTTGTGAAATTGTAACAGTAAAAACACAGTATGCTGATTGTATATTTATTTTTAGTTATGGAACTACACGAGTGACAAGGTTTTCATACTTTTTACTTTAACAAAAGTAGTCTACTGCTGACTCACGACTTTCTGGCGAGACAATGTGTCCCCATTACACTCAGGGTGACGTAATGGCTTCTGCTTTTGCTTTACTTTCCAACAGAATCATATCTCGGAACCATCGAAAGACACCGCTGTACGGGAAGATTAACGTTATCCTCAGACTTCTGTACTGCCGCTATCGGTCACAAAGAAAACGGGAACAAAGCGCATTTACCGATGTTCGCCACAAGAGGGCGAACGCGCTTCAGCAGAGATTCAAACGAGGAGAATTGATTGCAATTACATGCTGTGCTTCAGAGACAAAGAAAACACCCGTGCACACAGCACACAAAGAGCGTCACTACCACACAACAAAATCTCGATAAATGTTCAACGTGTGAAAATAAACCAATGAGTGAATTTTATTCAATCAATTATTTTCAAACTGTTGTTTTGTAATGTAAATGTTAAGTTGGCCTACAATATTTCAGATCTCAGTGAGATGCTGGCCTCAAATGGAGAAATCGTTTACTGTATTCATTTGGCACGTATCCTAAAGCCTTGGAAGAGTGAAGGAGTCACATTAAGCAAGGAGTCACATTAAGCAAGACTGGCAAGAGGGGCTACCATCTTGCCCTGCTTTGCTGACTGCTGTGGGCTGTAGCTCAAATGGCTTGACAGCAGGCCAACCTAAGACACCTCAGAGCAGAGAGTAATCGCTCACTCACTGCCTCACTCACTCACTCACTCAGGAGAGACAGGAAGACTTCAAACCACAAAGTAACTGCACTCTTAGCACAGGCCATCTCCCTATCTCTCTCTTCCTCTCCCTCTCCCTCTCTCTCTGTCTTTCTATATCTCGCTCTCTGTCTGTTCATTTACCACAGGAGCTTTACTGGCATGAACTCAACATCATCATTTTTACCACACGAAAGGATAGGTGTGCCTTGCAAAGGAAAACCAAACAGATGAATAGACAACTTGGCAAACATCAACAATAACAGTAAACGCTATCGTTCAAATCTGGCTCTTTCTCTCTAAATCACTTGGGTTGTCTCACACCCTTCCTCTGCCCTGGAATCTCACTCTTTTTTCACACCTTCTCCATCGTCTCTCTTTCTTTTTCACACACACAATCTTTCTGTTTTTCTCTCCATCACTCTCTCATAGACACATTCTTTCTCTTTCTCTCTCCATCACTCTCTCATACATTTACATCATTACATCAAGCGTCATTTAGCAGACGCTTTTGTCCAAAGCGACGTACAAGGGAGAGAACAGTCAAGCTACGAGCAATAGAGACCTAGTGTAACAATAATTACTATAAGAATTACATAAGAATTAGAAAAAAAGTGCAGGAATGTAACTGCTGTAAGTACTAGTAGAAGTGCAAGTTAGGAAGGGAGGTGCTCTCTGAATGGTTGGGTCTT
>NC_045174.1:15577431-15609931 GCF_900700415.2 Clupea harengus | reverse complement strand
TGGTAGAACGGCACTGAATCAAATCAGTTCAAAAGCAAAAATATTTATACTCTGTATGTGTGTGTGGTGTGTGGTGTGTGTGTGTGTGTGAGGGAGGGAGGGAGAGTAAAAGAGAGAGGGAGACATTGAATGTGTGTGTACTGTTTTATGTGAATGTGCATATGTGTGTGTGTGTGTGTGTGTGCGTGTGATTATGGTATGCCAGTAGCGCAGCTGGAAAATCCTCTGTTTTAGTGTGTGTGTGTGTGTGTGTGTGTGTGTGAGTGTGTGTGTGTGTGTGTGTGTGTGTGAGTGAGCGTGTGTGTGTGTGTGTGTGCGTGTGTGTGTGAGCGTGTGTGTGTGTGTGGTGTGTGTGTGTTCCAGCAGCCGGACAGAAAAATCCTCTACCCAGAAAGTCTCTCATGCTTTACTGAGTATTATGTCCAACTAAATATTTCATCCACTAATTTAGCTTCAAACACGCACACATCCACTGATTTAGCTTGCATCAAAGCTTCACCAGGGACGGGGCAGTTGAAATCAAAGGCCCACGATAAAGCAGACTTAATGGGACATGACATAACATGACTAACTGCTATAACTTTAACACTCCTCAAACGTAAGAAGACTAAAAGGTGCTGTGTTGCTAAGTCTGAGGGAATTCAGCTATGTGAAATGACTGGGTCACTAATACCCCAACACAACACAGGTAAATTCCTCATTAGAATTGAACTGGTTTGTATTGTAAAGAGCTCCTATAAGCACTTCTATGAGAGTACTATGAAGTGAAAAGAGCTAATTTGTTAATCTTGCTAATGCTAACATGAGTCAGGCTAGAAGCTAGTGCTAGGCTGATCTCTGACTGAGCTTATCTAACTCGGAGACCAAAACAATAGCACACGCGAGCACACACATACACACACACACATTTCCATATGGCAGAAGAAGGATGAGAACATGACTTACCATGGTGGGTTAAGCTTACATGGCTAAACTGTGTATGTGAGAGAGTCCAGGCAAGCCAAGCTGCAGGAGGTTGATCGAGTGAGAGCACCGTCTGCAGTTTGTAAATCTGTGTGTGTGTGTGTGTGTGAGAGAGAGGTAAGTTTGGGTCGGGGCAGGCCCAGTTGCACGGGAGGAGAGGAGTGGAGGATTAAGGAGGTTGAGTTAATATGGCACTGGCGTGCTCTATTCTGGTGAAGGGATCAGCAACTTAGTGTGGACTTAGGAGAGAATTAGCCTGCAGAGAGAGAGAGTGGGAGAGATAGAGGGAGAGGAAGAGAGAGACAGTTGGAGACATGGAGGGAGAGAGAGAGAGTGATAGAGGGAGAGAGAGAGAGTGATAGAGAAAGAGGAAGAGAGAGAGAGAGAGAGAAGCCAGGGAGGTGTGGCATTGTGATGGTGGGTGCATGCAGGTATACAGGTGAAGATACGCACAGACACAGCAGACAACACACAGATACACACACACACAGATATACACACACACACACACACACACACACACACACACACACACACACACTTATGAAGATAGACAAACTACTCCACAATTACACACATGTGCATGCATGCGCGCGCGCGCACGCACGCACGCACACGCACACACGCACACACACACACACTGTGGTATCATGAGAGGCTTTACCACTGAGCTGGGTGTAGGGCTGTGCGTAATTAACAGGACAGAGCCGGCAAAAGTGCTTTCAAACGAGGATCAGGTTTATTCACCAAACACAAAGTCTTTCAGGAAGCAAACATAAAAGTTCTTCAAAGGCAAAAACATAGGCTTCATAAAGTTGCTCCTCACTTACATCCTGCCCACTGTAGTTGCAGTTTAAAGTTCCTCCGTCCAGGTCCTTCCCGGCTTGGGGCTAGCCTTCCCCCTTCCGGATGCGCTTTAGCAAGCGTTTCCACAACGGCTTCACCTGCACGTCAAGTGCTCTCTGTTCTCCCTCCTGGCTCTTTCTGCTCTCGTGGCTCGCCCTCTCACAACAGGCACCACCTGTCTTAAATGCTTCGTCCATCAGGTGCCTTAAGCAACTACACCTGGTTGGGGGCTGCTGCATTCTGGGAGATGTAGTGCCACTGGCAGCCATCTTGTGGTGTGGCAGCCAGACCTCCACACAAACACCACACCCCTCTGCTAGCTGGCCCACCGTGATGCCACAACACACACACACACACACACACACACACACACACACACACACACACACACACACACACACACACACACACACACACACACACACACACACACACACACACACACACACACACAAGCAGAGAATCTATGCGTGAGCTCCAGGGAGAAACTGAGCAACAACAGAGGGAAGTCTGACACAGACAATAAGCAAAGAGCAGGTGTGTGTGTGTGTGTGTGTGTGTGTGTGTGTGTGTGTGTGTGTGGACCATCACTGGAAGGAAAGTCCTAGAAGGAGATGGGTGCTTCATAACACACACACACACACACACACACACACACACACACACACACACACACACATACACACACACACAAGCACACGCACACACACACACAAGCACACACACACACACACACACATACATACACACACACACACAAGCACACGCACGTACACACACACACACACACACACACACACACACCACTCTTCCGTCTGCCTCGATGGGTGAGGTCAGCTCCAGTCCCCTGCTGGGATTCAGCCAAGGATCTCCTAGGCAACTGACATGAATACACACTCACAGATACACGCGCACGCGCACACATACACAGAAACACACACACACACACACACACACATGCAAGAGCTACAAATAGAACATCACATCACACAGAAATCTCTACTCCATGGGTTCAACACGAAACAACGTAATGCTACATTGTCTATGTGGTTGCTTGCCTGTCTAGATATTAAAACAGCACACACACACACACACTCAGTCTCTCTCTTATTCACTTCCTCACCCACACACACACACACACACACACACACACACACACACACACTCACCTGATCTCCCCCACAGAGCCTTTCAGATAATCTGATTGAGGGACTGGCAGGTAGCTGAACACGAATATCATAAAAAAATAATTTTAATATATTTATAATACAGAAGGAAAAGATAGCAAAGAAAAAAATAAAGAGAGAGGGAGGGAGAGGGAGAGAGAGAAAGAAAGGAAGGAAGAAGAAATAAGAGAGAGAAAGGGAGAGAGAGAGAGAGAGAGATGGTCATATATGTGACTATGCTGCTTATGATGTAATTTTACCCTCCTCTCATATATATTATATATGTATATGTATATTCTCTCTTTCCGTGTACAAAGAGTCTAACTTACGTAAAGACAGAAAGAAATAGAGAAAGAAAGGGAGGAAACAAAGAGGAAAGGGAAAGAATGAAAGATGACTTGGGCCAAAGAGGAGAGTTCCCAGGAGCAGTGGAGCCTCTGGTTTGAGGAGACTGGAGCGGAAATGAAAATGACACAGATGACACCTCCGCTGTCATGGCAACACAGAGTGACATGGGGCTGCCGCCGTGCAGAGGGGAGGGGGTGTCTCGGTGTGTGTGTGTGTGTGTGTGTGTGTGTGTGTGTGTGTGTGTGTGTGGGAGAGAGAGACTGTGTGTATGTGAATAAATAGGTGTGTGTGCGTGTCTGTGTGTGTGTGTGTTTGTTTGTGTGTTTGTGTGGCAGATGTTGATAAAGTGGGTCAGCCGTACTGGGTAAACTGGTCGCTCTACACTCTTCTCTGGGCTAAATGCTGGACACAGTCCAAAGCCAGACTGTGACTGGTATCACACACACACACACACACACACACACACCAGAATTACACATCAGGACCTCAAGATATGAAGACCATTCAAACAAAATTTTACAAACAAATGGTACGCTCTTTTTTCTCTCTCTCGCTCTCTCTCATTTCTCTGTTGTCTTTTCTCTCCCTTCCTTTCCTCTCAACAGCACTCTTGTGGCTTCCTCTCTCTGTCACCAATGTCTTTAATATTATAAAGAACAAGAACAACAACAATAATTATAGTAATAATAATACTAATCCATGTATTCAAAGCACTTGACAGAAGAAGAGCTGATAGCGCAGGAGTAAAACATGTATGGAAACGATGTCAAATCTTTCCCAGTGTGACGAGAAACTCTTGAGGTCGTTTTTTAAAAGGAACTCAGGAACCGTAGGGCAGAATGCGTGCCAGCCGTCAGCAGGGCAGAGACGGCCCCCGCTGCCAGGGCAGGAAATAGCTGTCGAGCCAACGGCATCGCCGGGCATCGGCTCCCCACATCCGGCTCCTTTTATTAGGCTGCTCCACGGCACGCCCAGGCACGCCGACCCGGCGATACCCACCACGGACACCAGAGACGGGCGCACAACCTACACCAGAGACTGGGGGTGCAACCGACACCATGGAGTTCAGGATAGCAGTCGATTATATCAACTCCAGCGCGCCCACCCCGAGCATCTGTGTCTGGGAGAAGGTTGTGGGAACTTGATACTTTCATTCAACAAGTGTTGAAGGGAGAGATGTATGGAGTGGTGCTAGCAGCATAAAAATAAACTACTTTAGATTTAGCTCTTGAGAAGAAGGATTTCGATTTGTGGTTTCAAAAAAAAAAAGACACACTTCATTTGTCTCACAAGTCGGAACTTCGTGACACACAACAAACAATGGAGTTCAGTTGTGCTTTATTTGCTATCTATTTGCTACTATCTAAGTTGTAACGTCAGAATTGGACAACTGAGGGTTGTCTATTATCACAATCCAAAGAGTAGTCCTCAATGGCATGGTCCAGGTCCAGCTCTGGCCTGCTTGTAGTCCAGAACTGAGGGCCAGATGACCCGCATGTCTGCTAGAACTACCTGGGAACCCACTATGATGGTCCGCGTGTCTGCTAGAACTACCTGGGAACCCACTGTGATGGTCCGCGTGTCTGCTAGAACTACCTGGGAACCCACCAATGACCCACATGTCTGCTAGTACTACCTGGGAACCCACGGTGATGACCCGTGTGTCAGCTAGTACTACCTGGGAACCCACTGTGCCATCAGCGCCGAGTAGCATGATATCAGGTACAGTGACAGTGAGGCTGCTCATAACGTTCTAAAACATCCTCCCTTCTCTTAAAGCATTAGCAATTCCTTTGGCTCAACTGGTAGAGCAAGGCACTTAATACACCCACACCTACAGACCTGTATACATCACACACACACACAACACTTTAGCAATTCCTTTGGCTCAACTGGTAGAGCAAGGCACTTAATACACCCACACCTACAGACCTGTATACATCACACACTCACACAACACATTAGCAATTCCTTTAGCACCAACAACATTACGCTCTTGGGCTCCATTCTCAGGGTGCATACCTACAGACCTGTGTACATCTGCTAAACGAATACATGGAAGTGGCAATCTAAGATGTGTGCAATAAACTCCAACTCGGAAGTACTGATAACCGATACTGCAGCTCTCAGTTTAGTTCCTACGTAAGACTGTCGCGGTTGAATATGACCCTGTTGCCAGGGGCATCGCACACACAAAACTGCTAAGTCGTTGGCACCATGACGAGGCATGCCCAAGTAAAGGAGGGGTTGCGTAGGGTGTCTTGACTCTCACTATACTCCAGTGAGAGGGTGAGCTGGCACGTGCCAAGGCAGAGTCAATGGGCACATTGTGTTTGAATGTTACGACCCCTGCCACCCCGGCGTTCGCTGTGCCCTTGAGCGATGGCTGAATGTGTGTTTGTTGAGGCCAGTTTGCCCTGCTGTTGTGTGGTTCTGCTTAGTGGCACTGGAGCCTAGCACTGGAGAGGGTGGAACCAACTTGGCCCACCCCCGTGCACATTGGCATCAGCCTGGCCTGCCCTTTGATTTGTGTGTATATGTACGTGTGTGTGTGTGTGTGTGTGTGTGTGTGTGCGTGTGTGCGCATGCACACATGTGTGTATGTGTGTGTGTGTGTGGTGTAGTGTGAGTGCGAGAAAGAGAGATGTATGCCTGTGCATGTGCGTATTAGGGATGTTCTGCTGTGCCTTCAGACACACACACACACACACACACACACACACACACACACACACACAAAAATCAAAGAGAAGCCCTCCCAAAAGCAGCACAGATCAAAGTACCTGACATCAAACGCATACAAACACATAATCACCGACTCTTGTGCCATCCTTCTCGTACCCTAAGTGGAACTGCAGAACTCACTCACTAACACACCACAGCACCCGCATTCAGTCACGTCTGCGCCACCCTGTTCCCTACCCTGAGCAGGGTGAATGCACGGATGGCAGCTGGCCCGGATAAAATACCCCAGCCGTGTGCTCAGAGTCCGTGCAGGGCAGCTAACCGGGGTCTTCACGGACAGACATTTTCAATGTGTCCCTGACACAGGCAGTTGTCCCCACGAGCTTCGAGAGCGTCACCATCGGGCCAGTGCTGAAGCTGCTGCAGCCCTGAATGACCCAGTTGCACTCACCCCCATCACCCCCCATCACTGCAAAGTGCTGTGAGAGACTGGCTCTATTCTGTGTATACAGTATGTATGTGTTGTTCTCCACTGTCAAAACCACCGGACATACTGTAGGATATAGCACAACCTGTGCTGTAGCACATATCTGTAAATATTCTATACTTATATATATATACTATTACGAATATACTATTCTTTTGCACTTCTGTTTAGATGCTAAATATAATTCCATTGGCTTTGTACCTTGACTTTGCACAATGACAATAAAGTTGATGTAAAAAAGATTGGATGTTTAGCATGAACAAACAGATAGAACCCACAACCTGGAGGAAAACTAGACCAAGGTAGCAGCGTGTCACAATGGTAGCGCCATAGTAGCGACGGTTGTCAAGTGTAAACACTTTAGTGAACCTGACCCAGATGTTACGAGATGTTACGAGACGGGTCAGAACTGTTCTCAGATCAGTCGGCTGGTATCTGAGACAATTCTCCCATGCACTGACAAGCAATCATAGTCTTATTACAATAGACCAAAAATGACTGGCCAAAGGTTTACTCATTTCATTGACGTTTCAATCAAACCTGTCCTGGCTATCATGCCTCCGGCCTTAACAAAAAAGTAATTTATTTTAAGTTTATACTTCAGACAGAAAAAACAGACTGCGTAAAATTAAGGTGGCAGATGAGTCCAGACTATGGGCAACACAAGTACAGTTGTAGTGAAAACTGAAGCATGCTTCAACTTTGAGTGCTGGGTGCTTTAAGTCTACTCCTTCTTGCAAGGGCACTCGTGACTGAGTGCCAGTCGGGTTTCAAGGAAAGCGGCATGGCAACGGCTGGCATTGGCACCTGTCCTCTGGTGTCTGGTGGAAGTGCCCTGGGTGAGAGAGGGGGGCATCGCTTGGCCCCGGCGCGGGCATCCACCCACGGGGCAGTGACGGAGATGCCCAGCATGAGAGGAACTCGGAGGACAGACGGGGCTCCTTTAGACGGGCACTGGGCCAACGGGCGCTGTTCTGACGATGCCCGGCATACCCTAGAAAGAGCAAAAGGGCCTAGGTTTCTCTGGCGATGCCAGTCCATTGCTGTCTTGGCATCCGATTGTTCCTCTGCGGGCTCTACCGGCCTCGCTGGCACAGGGCTAAACCCTGTACCAGTACCAACAGCGGGCCACACACTCAATAGCAACCGCAAGCTAAACACTCACACACACACACACACACACACACACACACACACACACACACACACACACACTTAACAGAGATACACACACACACACACACACACACACTTACAGAGATACACACACACACACTGTAACAGAACTAAACTTAAGGGTGCTGATGCAAAGCCTTCCTGATGGATTCTGTCTTCACTAATGCATCTATAATGCCACTGCATGTTGTCCATTAGCAGAAGTACTATGTCCTCCAAATTGTTTCATGCTGTAGTTTGCTTGCCAAATTAACCGACTAATTACACTCCCACTATCTATGCAATTTGCTGCTGCTATTTCGCTTAATTGCTTCACGTAGAAAGCGTATCTTACGAATTTGTACATGAAAAGTGTGGATCTAAATTATGTAAAATACTGCCCACTCAGGGCTTATAATGCCCCATCATAATTTAGTTTCATGATTTTGGGGACAGACGTTTACAAATAAAGTTAGATAAAAAAAAAAAAATAGAAAAAAGATGTTTATGTAAGACTAGACAAGTAAAGGAGAGATTCTTGATGCTGGGTATCTGGCCCAGTTCACTTTAAGCTCTTCTCCTGAGTAAAAAAACAACCTCTGTGGTCTGGAATAAAGCCGGAATAATGAACTTGGATCAGAATCTCCACTAAAAGAGTTTGGAACTTCGCTCTGCCACTGCGGCTGCAGGAAATAGCCCTGACCGCTTATCTTGTTCCATCACCCCCAGAACATCACATTAATCATATCCCATGAAACTCTATCCTCATACGCCAACTAGCACTGCAGTGGAGAGTCTCATACTCTTGGATCACATACTGCTATTCCAATTTCATTCGCTAATTCAGTCAGCTTCGATAATGGGTAATGCCTTTCGGTCTAACAGGAGCTGAAGACTCAGGCCTCTCCCAGTGACTGTCAATATCTACAGGACAGCAAGCAGAATAATCTATAGAGCAGTTGCTCACTTTGTTTTTCCTATTTTTCTGCACATTAAGCGAGTTTGGTGCTCCCCTCTCTCCTTCTCTCTCTCTCTCTCTCTCTCTCTCTTCTCTCTTGCTTAGTCAGTGACCATTAGCTTGATTTAACTGTCCGCGAGAACAAAAAAAGCGAAAGCAGAGCGAAGAGCCTTCCTCACTCAGCAGTTCTGGGTGGTTTGATAAACCCATTCCAGTGCAACCTGGTGCAGTGCAAAGCCTCCTGGGAAATGCAGTCTTTTGGCCAGGTACTGCTGGGAGTAACCTCTAAGGGGTTTGTCTCTGCCCGGGCAGCACTTGGATAATCATGCTTCGCTCTCGAAGACCTGAGGTGACGGATGGCACAGAATGTGTTTATTGTCTGACCCGAGCCCTCTGGGTTTGTTTTCGCACATCAACACCCTCTCCTCTCACACTTCTCAAGAAAAACGAGTCCCCTGTTGGCGAAAAAGCCAATATGTCCGAATTAACACTCATGCTGCTGGTACTGGGGGTGCAGAAACGTCAGCCTATTAAGGCCTTCCAGTACTGCACAAGTTATAACTCAGCACTGATTCAAGGGGGAAAAGCATCTTTAATTGTTAATAAACAATGAGTCATGATAAAAGCAATCAGTTTGAACAACTGAGCTTGAACTGAAGACGAGACATGTAGACTTGAATATGTACTTCATACATGAACACTTTACACAATATGTTATCTTTGGACGGTGACCTCGGCCTGCGTGTGCGTGTGTGTGTGTCCTGTGTCGCCACCTAATATATGCACGTGTGTGTTGCTGTGTGTCGTGCTGAAGTCAGCCTTGTTTGTTTGTTGTTTGTTTTGTTTGTGTTATCTTTGGACAGGCAAACCCTAAACAATATGTTATCTTTGGACAGGCAAACCCTAAACCTAATTGTCTCCATCCAAAATACAATTCAGATCATGAGCTATTCTTAAAGCTTCAAATTCTACAGTCTCTTATGCATTATAGTATTGTAGTGAGTGACTGGCTGAGGGAGGGATTGAAGGATTAATGACTAATTGATTGAGGTTGTGGGACTGATGGTGTACACCTGGGAGTGAGGGGATGAGAGGACGTGGAATGCACCACGGAAGAGAGACGCGGAGAGACGCTGAGAGACTGGTTGCGACTGCACTCGGAGGGCGGGTGCTGTTCTTGGCTTATAGTGCCGCCGGCAGTGAAGACAGTTACGCAGGCGGAGCGTTTCCTGTTGGTTCAGGAGGGGGAGACTGATCCTTCCTTGAGACAGAGAGGGATTTGGGTTTAGCGAGTGCGCTAGGACCACGGTTGCCCAAGCGTTTTCTCTGCGCAATTCAGATGCCGCTGCAGATTGACGTTACGCCCGCTGTGGGACTGAGTAGTCCATGAACTGTTCCCTTGGGACCGACCAAAAGCCAGACCCCACGGAGGGGTCTTACCGACAGACGGGGAAGTCTGTGCCTTTTAGACTTTTCAGTGTGTGTTTGTGTGTGGCTCGTACTGTTTTTTTCTGTCTTGTCTATTCATTATTGTTCTGTGCGGTGTAGTTTTTTAATGAAGCCTGTAGATGGGCCATAGTATAACTCCAGTGACAGTCGCCCTGCTTAGTTGGCAAGTTGTTCTCCCCCCTTTGTCACATAGCTTGACCGAGTGTGTGTGTGAACCGGTCCTTAGGTGCGCATATGTTAAGTAGCCTAGTGTGTAGTGCTGATGGGGGAATTGATGCCTATGCGGTGCCTTTATTAATTTGCCGTGCTTTGCTGTGGGATGGGGGATTGTAGATTCTGTTAAGCCAGTGGGGTGATTATTTATTGGGGAAGTGGCGGTCGTAAGAGGCTCACCTTTAATGAATTGTATTGAATAAAATCTTTATTGTGATCTACTCTATCCCTGTGAGTGTCCCTGTCTCAGATGCCAGACTGTACTAGAGTATCAAAGGTGGTGGCAGCAGTCTTTTAGCAAATAAGTATTATAGTATATACAACAAATTATCCAGTCCTTATGCATTATAGTATATACAACACATTCTCCAGTCCTCATGCATTATAGCATATACAACACATTCTCCAGTCCTTATTCACTTCTACTCCAGCCCATAAAGCAGGTAAAAGAAGACACAAACTAGTGCAATATCCTGCTGCAGTAACTTCCCCATTCTTGATGAGCTCAGCACTCCAACGGGAGCTAACGGTTCTCCCCAGAGCTGGCTTGTTAGTGGAGGTTTCTACAGGGGCATTTATCACACCAGTTTAAGGGTCCAGTGGATGTGTGCAGAACTTATATGTCTGTGCATGTGCGTATTAGGGATGTTCTGCTGTGCCTTCACACAAACACACACACACACACACACACACACACAAGGCAAAGGGAGTGTGGCTAGCTGGCATTCAGCTCGGGGGGAGAAGGTCTAGTACAGCCTACATTTACATTTCTTCATCCAAAAGGGGATACATATACTGTTGGCAATGCATATACATTAATGAATGTATATTCACGTAAATATATAAATGTACGTGCGAGTCTCTGGGTATCGAACACCTTTATACATGTACGCACATTCACATGTATACACAGTGTACATCAGTCTGGGTGTTCAAACCATGACTTTTGGTGTTTCTAGAACCCATGACCTTTGGTGTCGTTAGAACCGATGACCTTTGGTGTTGCTAGAACCTTGTTTCTACCAGTTGAGCCGGAGGAGTAGAGTTGAGCTGGAGGAGCAGGGTGTTCAGTTCAAGTCCTGTGAGTGGGACGCACTTGAGTTACGTAAATAAATACTGGTGGTAAATATGGATCATGCTCAGTGGGCTGATTGGAAAGAAAGGAGAGAGTGAAGGTAAGGAAGGTGAAGCTTTTATTCACATAAAACTGCTTGCTTAAAAATGACCATTTACAGCACATACAGCATCTAAAACACATCCAATTCATGTGTGTGTGTGTGTGTGTGTGTGTGTGTGTGTGTTTAGATGTTTATGTGCAGGGGCATCACATGTGCATGCATGTATGTGTGTGTGTGTGTGCCTGCACGCGTGTGTGTGTGCATATGTGTGTGTGTGTGTGTGTCTGTCTATGAATGAGGGGCGGGGGAGGGAATAAAACAGATGAAGAACAAGAGTGGACCTTTTTCTGCGTCTCCCCCAATCCAACCACAGGCACCAAAACAAAGCCATGCCAGTGTGTGTTAGGCGTCCTGGCGGAGCCCCTCTGGAGACGGCACACAGGAGCGGAGTAGCCCCCGCTGACATTTAAATCACCCTCAGCACTTAAACGCAGCAGACACACGGAGAAAGGCATGATGACCCAACAAAACATTTGTCCGACATTTCCATCTCAGAAAAGAAGGGGCACTTGAGTGTGTGTGTGTGTGTGTGTGTGTGTGTGTGTGTGTGCATGTGTGTGTCACATCAAAGGCACAGTGTACTTCTGAGTATGTATGAGTGTGTGTGAGACTGTGAGCACACATGAGTCAAGCGTGTGTTTAAAAAAAAAAGTTAAGCTCATTTACAACATCTTTTAAGCGTCTTCCTGACAACGCTGCATCTTTAAAATGCTGTGCACACAACCAAAAACTCCAAACACACGGTTGATCTTAAGCCGGGTAGGTAAGGGAAACGTTTATATATAGAGTGTCACCAATGTTGCTTTTGCTCTCAGCTGATGAGAGAGCCATCTGTGGCCCCAGCGTCTCTTTTACAGACGCGCGAGTCCCTGCGCCTCCCGAGTGTGCGCTGAACGCCATGGCAACCACGCAGCGTAACACACACTCACACACACACACCCAGATACACCCACACACACACACACACACACACACCACACACACACACACACAGATACAACACAAACGCACACACAGGGGATTAAGAGCAGGAGTGAGTGAGTATACCCACACCCAAAACAATGAACAGAGGGAGAAGGAGAAAAACAGAAGAGAAAAGGAGGGAAGAGAGGAAGGGAAAAGAGAGAGATGGAACAACAGGTCTTAAAAGCCCCAGTGTGAGTCATCTGGAGTGACGTCTATATGGAGCCTTCATCCCCCTCTCCATGCTATGGGCGAGAGGCTGTGGACACGTTTTGTGGAGAGACACTCCATCACTGACGACTGAAGGGACTGATTCAGAGGCACACACTAGGTGTGAGAGACACATCTTCTGATATGATTCTCCCCTCAACACCCTATACCATCCCGAATCTATTGCCATCTCTTTCCGGTTCACTTCACACCTGACGGATGGATGTCTTGTTCCCATCACACTATATTACTGGCAGTCAGTGATTTCCCAGAAATCAATGTAGTGGCTGGGACCTAAGCTGTATCTGGCTAAAAATCAACTGTCTGTTTAAAATGTCTTCATCTTTCACAGAACACATGGAGCCTTTTTTCCCACAACAAAGAGGCGCTCAGATGAGCCCTCTGGTGGTGACTTGGTGGAATGATATAAACAAAGCACCATCCTGGTTGCCAGGCCTCTCCATAGTAACCCATATGGGCGAAGAGGCTGCATCCACACAGCCAGACACCTCACACACCACTACACTCGCCATACGGGACACAAAAATGCTGATTTATGATTTATAAGTGCACTTGAGTCATTTCCTGAACAGAATCTGTCACCAGACCGAGAGCAGTTTTATACTCAGTTCTTTACATTGTCTTCTTTGTAGCAGACGCTCGTAACCATACACTTTTACCAGAGCAGGTACACACTTTTCATCAAAACTGGTCATGTTTCATGTTCATAACTCCTTCCACTGTCGGTTTGCTCCAGCATCCAGCCAGCAACAGGACCACCTCACCTTAATATACCTGTAGAGGAGTCTTCCAGAAACCTAAAACGAGTGGAGCGGCTCTGTATGTGATTCTTGCTGTATATCCTCCTATAGCTACTCAGGACTGTGTTTCCCCGGAAGCGTTGTTGAGCTACCACCATGGTTAATGTGGAGAGAGAGAGAGAGAGAGAGAGAGACAGTGTGTTCAAAATGGTAGGCTCTCTATCATACATCAGTGCTACTTGTTTAACTATGCTTTTGGGAAATGCACCCCAGACACATGTACAGATGCTTCCTTAATGTAAGTAGGATATTGGAAAGAAAAAACAAACTAAGTGGTGACAATGACAGCTGGAGAGAGCTGAATTTAAATAGAGATGAAATCGGTGTGTGCTGAAGGGAGACTGAGACAACCTCAGGAGTGAGAGGGAGAGTCCACCATCCTGAATTATACATGGACTTTACATTACAGTAACCATTTTAAGTGTGTGTCCATGAATAAGTAAAGGTGAAGAGGACCGGTAATGAATGTTTATATTTTTGTTTATGTTTATGATGTATGTTTACATTTGAATGTTATTTCCAGAACAATAAATATGGCTTCCCTTCTCCAGTAAATGACAGCATGATTAGATTAGATTAGATTGTGTTCATACAGCAGCCTGATACAGCCGTCTGTGCTGCTGGTGGCTTATAAATGAGGAAATACACTGGGGGAAAAAAACTGAAAGGAGAGATTAAAAAAATCATCTTGACAAATGTTTCTAAACAACCCATTCACCGCTCGGCTAAAAGACTAGCCTCAGAATGCAGACTGCTCTTAGCTCTTTCCTCATCATCCTCATCTTCCTCTTCCTCTGTGAGAGAGAAGGAAACACCACTGGAGCTGCCATCTCACCGATCCCCAGGCCGCCTGATTGTTTTGTGGCTCTGGCTAAGGGTCCTGCATGTTCTCACCAGGACTGAGGAGGTGGGATAAGGTCCCAGCATGTTCTCAACCGGACTGAGGAGGTGGGATAAGGGTCCAGCATGTTCTCACGCAGGGACTGAGGAGGTGGCATAAGGGTCGCAGCAGTGTTCTCCATTGAGACTTGAGGAGGTGGGGTTAAGGGACTGAGGAGGTGGGTTAAGGTCCAGCATGTTCTCATTGGGACTGAGGAGGTGGGATAAGGGTCCAGCATGTTCTCATTGGGACTGAGGAGGTGGGATAAGGGTCCAGCATGTTCTCATTGGGACTGAGGAGGTGGGATAAGGGTCCAGCATGTTCTCATTGGGACTGAGGAGGTGGGATAAGGGTCCAGCATGTTCTCATTGGGACTGAGGAGGTGGGATAAGGGTCCAGCATGTTCTCATTGGGACTGAGGAGGTGGGATAAGGGTCCAGCATGTTCTCATTGGGACTGAGGGGGTGGGTTCCTCAGCACAGTTACTGGAGGAACAGGTGTCTCTACCTGATACCTGCCCATCTATCGATCTATCTAATATTGATGCTTGTTGATTTGTCAGCTACCAGATAGTTCTAATCCAGTTTCATATTAGCCAATGACAGTTAGTGAAGCTGAGATGTAATTACACTGTTTCAGTAATATCAGCCAATCATTGTTCAGAAAGTTGAAGTCTAAATCATGTCTAAACACCATTAATGGTCATTTTAGATGTTACGTAGGATACTTCTCTGGTTTCACATACACATAAACACACATGACATAAACAAAGCACCATCCTGGTTGCCAGGCCTCTCCATAGTAACCCCATATGGGAGGAAGAGGCTGCATCCACACAGCCAGACACCTCACACACCACTACACTCGCCATACGGGACACAAAAATGCTGATTTATGATTTATAAGTGCACTTGAGTCATTTCCTGAACAGAATCTGTCACCAGACCGAGAGCAGTTTTATACTGCTTTTCACATACACATACATTCACATACACGATGCAAGGCATTCGCTGGCGAGGTGAACCACAAAGCCTTTTCACAAAGATTTCCACAGACCCCACTCTGAGTGCATGCAATAAGGACGATTGCAGCTGTGTCCCTCTCAAAGCGGGGCTCAGGGCTTTGAGGCGAGTGGCGGGTGGTTTCGGGGGGCTCCGTCTCTGAGGCTGTTTAGGGAGATCAGTGGGGCCGCTGTGTCAGAGGATCTGGGGCAGCTATGTGTGTTGAGCAGGCAGGCTGAGGACAGGGATCAATATGAGAGACACTTTCACTGATAAGAGCTGAAGACCACGCTGTGCCAGCATCTTCACAGAGGGATTTACACACACACACACACACACACACACACACACACACACACACACACACACACACACACACACACACACACACACACACACACACACACACACACACACACACTCTGCGGGCATACACATTAACATCAAAACACACACAAATGCATGTGGACATGCACACACAGGCTGGAGCACACGCACACGCGCACACACACACACACACACACAGACTCTGCATGCATACACATCAACATCATACAACACACACATGCATACACATGCACAAATACTCTCTCTTGCTCTCTTTCTCTCTGTAACATGCACACACACACTCACACACACACACACACACACACTCACACAATCTAGGAATCTGTACTTCATGGCACAGTGATTTGACCGGTCAAATGTCAGGCTATTGGAATATGAGAGGGCCTCTGAAGTACGCCTACACCTGACCAAGTTTCTTTTGTCTCCCTTTCAGAGAGAGGTTTTTCCTTTCCTCTCCCACCCGTGGTTTGATTGGCGGTGGATACTTTGTTGGAAGCTGAACAGAAACAGCAACAGAAACGGCGATACAGCTCTGCTGAGTCCTGCTGCTGAAAGTCCCGACCACGCAGAGTTGAGTTCTGTATGACACTGCAGTTGTTCAGCACACAGAGAGAATTACACACATGAAAAAACACTTACTCTCACGCAATGTGTGTGTGTGTGTGTTCCTGTGTGTGTATGTGTAAGAGAAACAAAGAGAGAGGTCTGTAATATATGACACAATATGGTAGAATTTAGCATAATTGTGATACCAGTAATATGCCAATGAAGCTTGTTTGAATTTGAATTTGAGAGAGAGCAGAGGTGAGGGGAATCTCTATTTGCTTTCGCTTGAGAGAGAGAGAGAGAGAGAGAGAGAGAGAGAGAGAGAGGGGGAGGGAGAGAGAGAGAGAATGGAGAGCACTTTAACATGGACGTGTTACACACAAATATTTGCTGACGAGTGGGAGGTCAAACTCCTAGTCTGCGCTGGCATTCATCTCTCTTGACCTCATCCTTCCCTCATTCCTCAAGCAGCAACCCCACACTAACCTCAGGACTGGGAAGAGAGCTGCCTGCAGAGTCTAAAGACTTGTGTCCAATAGCGACTCCAAACACTCTTTTCTTACCTTCATTTTACACCTTATTGGAATTCCCTAATTCTGTTTACAACACTGGCCATTGGGGTGACTTTTTCAAGCCATGCAATTTGGGTAAAAATAAATTTGAATGGTCTGTTCTGGGATCGTCAACCCATTAGTTGTCAGCAGCTGGAAACTGGGGAGTTTAACAAATAGTCAACACATGTTCAACATAACCTTCATAGCATGCCTGACTCCCTTGCTGACACATGTCAACTAATTGTCAGACTAACAGACCATAGCCCTAACCCCCGATTTTGTTTTTAATTGGATTCCTCATTGTGAACAGACAATTAACAGGCAGGTTGTTGATACTCCCTGCCAGCTCCAAGCAGATGCTATTGTGCTTGTTCCAGGGGGGGTTCAGGCCCTAGGCTCTGTAAAGCACCTTGAGATCATTTTATTGTGTTGGCGCCATAGAAATGAAATGAATTGAATTGAATTGAATTGAATTGAATTGAATAGAATAGAATAGAATAGAATAGAATAGAATAGAATAGAATTGCATTGAATTAAATTGAATTGAATTGAATTGAATTGAATTGAATTGAATTGAATTGATTTGAATTGTTTATGTTTGCGTGAGGCCTTCCCCACCTTCGTTTCCTGTTTTTGATGAAACAAAAACAAGCCCTCACACCAGCGCACCTCAGTCACCATCTTCACGGAGCAGTGAGAACATGAGGGCATGTTCAAGCCCCCAGGGATCGAGCGCAATGTTGGCTGACAATGGGTTCGTTAGGGATCACGACTACAAGACAGTGGATGAGGAATGAACGCAATTAGGAAAATGCTACCCATGAAACTATGCCAAAGGTTAAAACAATAGTGCTGAGTGCAAGAGTTTCTGGGGGTTTGTTGTGTTGTGCGTGAGCCTGTGCCAAGCGTGAAATGCTAGAGAATGTGACCTCTCCCATACATGGGGTTGTTTTCAAGTGTTTCTTTGTTTTGTGGACTGTAAGAGAGTGCGATGTTGTGACAGATGCCTCCACTGAAAAAAAAGACACTTTTGATCACTATCATTATTTTAGTATTTCTCAATTAAAGAAACTGATACAAACATGTGTTTTTTGGGGTTAACATCAACAAGATGGAAATGCTTTTGAAAACAGCAGACCTCGGTTGTTTGTTTTGTGATCTGTGATCACTACTGCCTCAAGGGGCTGAGTCAGAGGGGCATAACTTTGTGTCTGTGTGTGTGTGTGTGTGTGTGGCGCGGGGGGGGGGGGGGGGACACACACAACAACCACAACAACTGGCCCATCGCTGGAGGACAATTTTGTGACCGTTTAGTTCTGTGACCGGTGGCAGATTCCCAGCGCTCTTGTGTGGTGTTTTTGATCCCTATCTGGGGCGAGGCCTGCTGCACATGCACAATTTGAAACATCGGCCGTTAGGCTGCAATTAGGTTGTATGATTTTCCCAGAAAGCCCCTGTAATTGAGCATTGCCTGTGTTATGTGTCGCAGGATCACTGGCTATTATCACTGACATCAAGTCTGGAGATCAAGTATGGAGGAAGAAGGAGAATGCTTTCTTTGGTGATGCTAGTCTAGTTTAGAAATACCCTTAATATGTATTGTCATTCCACCTGTAGGCCTGTATGCATAGTCCAGCTGACTTTATTCACTCCTCAAGGGTGAACATTTTTAAACCTGAAGGCGTGAACCAGGTTTTTAACTTAAAAAAAAACTCCAAACTTAGGGGTTAAGTAAACTAGCATAGTTCAGCCAATACCCCAATTGGCATTTATAAGTCTACCTCCTGGTTGTGCTAATACGTATGGTTGATTAACAGTTGTAAACCACAATTATAGACTATAGATCTAAGATTACAAACAGTACCATAAACATTTGCTTGTTTTTGAACATGGACTTCCCCTCCCCCTGGGGACTGCTGAAGAAAAAAGAGTGTGACAGGGAGACTCGGCGGGCCCTGGTCACGTCTGAGACGCATACCTCGCACAGAGACAGAGAATCTGACACACTCATCTTAAACCCATTTCATGTCTGCGCTCTCCCTAAACTGAGGGGCAAGAAAACTGATGGTTTACAAAATGGAGACAGTACATTAAGTGCACATTTCAATATCCCAAGTACCGCTTAAGCTAAACATTTTTAAATTTGGTATGTTTACAATTGGCTACATTTGCTCAGATCTAGTGTTCCATTTGGCTCACTCAACAAAATGGCTGCCAACGGCAATGCATGCCTGTGTGAATGACGAATTCATAATAGCATATAGAAGCGATTTACCCAATTTCAAACAAATAAGCCATAAGATGACACGACAGCAAGCTACGACATGTCTTTATCTGTTCCTCTCACATGGTTTGGTCTTCAAAATTAATTTTGTCTTTAACTCCTTATTAGGGATGGGCATTCGATTAAATTGTCTTAATCGATCGTCGGGAGAATTAACTATCGATTTTCGATTAATCATTAATATTTTTATATTAAAATTCACTATTTATAGGCTATATTAAAATGCAGTGAAAATAGAAAAAACACAGCGTGTTTCCTCATTGAGATATTTATTACAAGATGAACAACTCTTGTGGCAGTTAAACTTACAAGATGGACAACTCTTGTGGCAGTTAAACGGGATCCGTTCAATGGTTACACTTGAAAATATGCGCTGCTGTACTCTTAAGCAGCGGAGCCGACAGCTAGAAGCCGGTGCTCATAAACACAACTTTTTTTTTCTCTCTAACTAATTAATCTCACATTTTGAAATTCATTCATCTAGATTCATCGTGATTAAAAGTTTGTTTTCTTCTCAAGACTAAATCTTATAAATTAACGAGTAATCACTTCAGACAGCGTGTATTTTAGACACTGTTGTTCAATTGTATTTTTTTCGTGCTCTCTCGCCGTCATACAAGGAATATATGCGAGACACAATGGTGCCCCTCGACGGTAAATCGTAAGAATTGTCCCCTGAAGCAATTCGAATCACCTCAGTCAGCCCACCGTCTTCAACTATGTTGATGGGCCGACAGTCACCGGCAACCTAAACTGCTACAGCGTTGGTAACCTTTTCACGGACTGGTCTAGTTAATTTCCTAGAGAAGTCGTGGAGTGTGGGTTGGCGACCATCTAACCTGGGACTGCTTTCTGTCGGGTGCTTTGCATTAAGGTGATAACTTAAATACGAGCTGCTTCTGTAATAGCTACATTCAGCTTGACAAATGCTACATACAACTTTAGTTTTGTCGATTGTTCTGTCATTTTGCCTCTTAAACAGAAACTTTCCGCCCAACAATCCCTCAGCTCTCTCTATCTTCAACTACCGTCTCGGTCTCTTCTATCTAAAGGGGCTTTTATACTCGGTTTTAACGTAGAAACGTACGCACGTAAGATACATAAGCGCTGTTTTAAGCCCCTTGCGCAGTTACATAAGACGTAAGTGCGTCCGCCAAAATTTGTAACTATCCAACAAAATCCTCCTAGGGCTCACGTACCCCGCAAGACTGTGATTGGCTGCTAACCGCATCCTTTCAGGAGTCTCACATTTCCGGTTTTCATAGCATAGTATCGCCATTTTTAAAGGCCAAGGCAAGACTACAATATTTTTGAATCATGAATAACCTGCAGACCGTCTCACAAGCCTCTTCTTGATGATTATGAACATACACAACAGAAGAGGTCCGAAGATATGAGCATCTTTACAAACCCTCTTTAAACACTTATAAGGACCTCAAATGACCGCGAATTCATGGACAGAATACTATCCCATTCTCACAGGAGAAATTACCTGAACAGCAATCTGAGCATATTTGTCAAACGCGATAAAAGATACTGCTCTGAAATATTCCTATTCCATACTGAATATTCTGTTTAGATCAAAGGTTTGTTTTGACATACCGTGATATTTCAGATGATAGTTATGTGATAGGCTGTACCACTATGTTGACATTTAAAAACCGTTGACTGCGATTGTTTGGTGTTAAAAACCGTTGACTGCATTGTTTGGAGAGAACGCGCTAATTCACCAACAAATACTTTCATATTCATTTTCCACCACTTGTTAGCCATGTCATCCATTCATATTGATGTGAATCAATCAATTGCACCCCTGAGGCAAGCGATAGAATGGAGCCTGGTCTGCTCATATACAAAAGTTAACATTAACGTGAAGTGGAGTTAATTTGCGGCCAACACCATTGTATTACAAGCACTGACATTCACTCATGATGAGAAGGTACACATGGCGATTATCTCGCCTTCTATCTTTCATCTTTGAATAATGTAACTTATAAACACGGCGTTTTAAAGCGCTGTGGCCGTCATTAAAATATGTATCAATAAACGAACTTCTGCATCATGTGATCTGTCTTTTTTCGCCACTGGTACTGGTACTTTCATATTCATTTTTCGCCACTTGTTAGTCATGTCATCCATTCATATCGATGTGAATCAATCAATACTAATACAACTTTAACTGTGATGTGTTTTGTTTCATTTCGCAACTTATTTACTGTATAATCCAAGATAGCAGGTGCCCGTTGGTAAATAGCCTATTTCACATTGTATTTGCTTAAAACACACAGATGTAGGCTACTGTCAAATCAGAAAGAAAATCAGCTGTCACTCGGCTATTACCTGACCAATAGCCTACCTTTCAAACTCGGTGATAGTCTTCACAATTAATTTGTCCTTCATTCTACCAAATATGATTAAACGGCATATGTTATTGCACACGTGAGGCAAGCTGAGCCCAGTCTGCTCATACAAAAGCTATCATTAACGTGAAGTGGAGTTAACTTGCGGCCAACACATTGTATTACAAATACTGACAACATAGCTACTCTCATGATGATAAGGTAGGCCTACACCTGGCGATTCTCTCGCCTTTTATCTTTCACCTTTGAATAATGCAACTTATAAACACGTCGTTTTAAAGCGCTGTGCCCGTCCTTAAAAGATGTGTCAATAAACGAACTTCTGCATCATGTGATCTGTCTTTTTCGCCACTGGTACTGAATTGAATATAGATCACTTCGGCTCTGGAGCAGTAAACAAAAGTCTCCCCTGTAATCTCAGACTACGATTAGCAGGAAAGGTTAACAACAGGCTAATTAATAAAATACAATACTTAATAGACTAACAATCCAATATTTATTTGTTTGAGTGTTGTTTAGTGCAACGGGGTGTATGATCGTTATTGTCTATAAAGTAAGGCATTTTCAACAGAAAAATCTCCCGTTCATCGTGTCCATTCGCGTCATGGGGTAGGCAAAAAAACGTTACTCCACCTACTGTTCTGGCGTTGAATCGCTTTGCAACAAGCACAACCCTTGGGGAACCTTAAGGAACCATAAACCAAAACGAGTCCGCCGATGCAACTGCGCGGTCAGCCGCACCCGTAGTTACAGAGGTGTAAATCTACCTTAACTGACTTGCAAACACGCGGCAGTTTCGTGCCATGGGTCAACGCGCACCGGAAGTAAACAAAGTTGCGTTAACTGCGTTCAAATATTTTATTGCATTAATCTCGGCCACAATAATCTCATAGAATAACGTGTTAACTTTGACAGCCCTAAAATAAATAAATTACACGCACACTACGCAACAGAACATGCATTAGTTTTAATCGATGAAAAAATAATTTCATCGAGGAAATTCTTAATGATCAATTAATCGATCGTCGATTAATTATGCCCATCCCTACTCCTTATGTAGCATTTAAAATATTCAAATGTTCCTCTTTCACCTGTTGAGGTGGTTTAATCATTCAACCTTGCGCTACCTTGGGAAGTTCACACATCCGTTTGGACCCCTGATCGCTGCTTGTGGCTATATTTAAACGTATTACATTTTGTTGAGTGAGCCAAATGGAACACTAGATCTGAGCAAATGTCTTTAGTCTATTTTTGCCGGAAACGGAACGGAATTATTTCACTTAATTGTTGTTCATTCTCTCACTTTCTGTCATATTACACACCGATATGTGGTACGTCTAGTTATTATTATTAGCAGTAGTAGTAGTAGTAGTAGTAGTAGTAGTAGTAATTTGCCATGTATGAGAGGTGACAACAGCAGCAAACAAATGGTGCAGAGTATGACTTTTAAATGTCACTGTGAGACAAGAGTTGCCTTGAGGTTCAGAACAGAAGGTTCACACATGTTATAAACTGCAGCTGACTGACTATCACTTTTCTCATGCGGTCTGTTTTCACATGGCATGCAACAGACTTCAAAGTGGATGAAACCAACATCTTCGCAGATATTTACCCTCCATGTAAGCTAGTTTAAAGCCAAGTCTAGGCTCACTGTTGACACACACAGCTCAGGTATTCACCCGGAAACACCCCGCAGTCCACCCTCGATCAAACGCAAGTGCTTCCCCGCCCATTGTATTTGTGTTCAGATTGGGAAGATACCTGCCAAAGCCTATTAATCACCCCCTGACAGGCCGCCATGCTACGGCAGAGCACGCCCAGTACTCACAGCGGCCATGCTACACACTCCACCTAAAGGCTCTCTACCTTTAAGAAGACCCAACTCTTCAGAGAGCACCTCCCTTCCTAAACTTGCACTTCTACTAGTACTTAACTTGCACTTAGAGCAGTCACATTCCTGCACTTTCTATTTCTTATGTGAAATAGTATTTATTGTTACACTAGGTCTCTATTGCTCATAGCTTGACTGTTCTCTCCCTTGTACGTCGCTTTGGACAAAAGCGTCTGCTAAATGACTAAATGTAAAAGTAAATGTAACACACATGAGGGTTTCGGGGGAGGGGGTCGGTGCATAGAAAAAGTTAGTTTGAACTGAACAAGGCCAGCAGCACACTGTCAGTCCAGACCATTAGTCCACTAGAGCTGTACGCCTGCAGATCTGAAGCCCAGAGATGAGAAGGGAGCGGCTTCCCTAAATGAAACTCTGAGGCCCAGACAGAGGATGTAATGTAATATAAGATGTCTCTTGTTTTTTTATGGTTATCGTTATAATCCGAAATAAATTCAATTTGCTGATGATAAAAATCGAAATATATCAAGCAAATGTCTTTATTGTGAATTATAAATTGAGGAGCTTCATTTGTCTTAATAGAGGTTAAGAATTAACAGCAATATTATGAGTCTGATGATGGTCCAAAGGACCAAGATATTGATGTGGCCAACGTCCCTCTTAAAAGCCATAACAACTTTCAACCTTAAAATGCATTTGAGTGAATGCAGCGTGACCGGTGTGTCTCAAGTGTCTTGCCAAGAGAGTGTCTCTGTGTGTGTGTGTGTGTGTGTGTGTGTGTGTGTGTGTGTGTGTGTGTGTGTGTGTGTGTGTGTGTGTGTGTGTGTGTGTGTGTGTGTGTGTGTGTGTGTGTGTGTGTGTGTGTGTGTGTGTGTGTGTGTGTGTGTCTTAAGTGTCTTGCCAAGAGAGTTTGGTTTTTGGCCGATCATTGCATTCATTATATATTTAAACTTTTTACACTTACACTTACAAATTTACACTTCCCGGTGAACATACTTCTGGCTTTAAATGTATGCACACACAGAATTTTTGTGGACAATGGACAAAAACTAACAAGAGGGTGTTACACAGGTGATGACTACTTCTAAAACAATCTGTCTGTTTGTGTGTGTGTGTGTGTGTGTGTGTGTGTGTGTGTGTGTGTGTGTGTGTGTGTGTGTGTGTGTGTGTGTGTGTGTGTGTGTGTGTGTATGAGTCCATGCATGTGGGTGTACACTAAGGTGCTTGTCTTCCACCGCCTCACAACCACAAACCCCAGACACTTGTCGTCACCAACCTCCGCCCAGAGTACAATCTGACTGTTTGTGGCAACAACAAGGACAAATACAACTATTTTTGACATGCTGAATTAGTGTACACTTAAGACTGTCTGGTTCTTGCACACACAGGAAGGGTAGCCCTGAATCATTACAGCTCTGCCTCAGGAGTAGACGGTCAAACCACAGTCAGACAGCACATGACACCCATCTCCCTTTCTGAGACCAGGACAAGCTGACACAATATGATAAATATCATACAACAACAGCTAGTTGCAGCCACACAATCTGACTGGAGTAAAAAAAAAGCATGTAATTATTTCTGACAGACAAATAATTGGAAATTATGAATACTCTGTTTTCATTTTCTTATGAAAAAAAAAATGTTTGTTTTAAGTTTAAACTGCATGTAAAAACTACCAATGTAATGAATTAAACATAAAATATTATATGGTGTGTATTGCACAAGGCAAAGTTGATATCATGCAGAGGAGGTTGCCCTATACTTGACTTAAGGTGATGAATAGCTCCCTAAAAACACCCTTCGCCACAGCTTAATGTTTTACGGCAAGACAAGTTAAAGCCAACCAGGAGTGCAAAAGTCCCTTCACCAGACTCCTGGGGTTATCAGAGGAGCTACGCCTCAGCATGTCTCAGTTTATGCCCAAACACCACCCATTTACCTTCACACAACACCACCCATTCACCCTCACACAACACCACCCATTCACCCTCACACAACACCACCCATTCACCCTCACACAACAGGGCTGAGGTAGCCTGCTGTTGAACACTACACGTGCATCTCTGTCTAGTGGTTGGTTATTAAGAGAGAGATAGTTAGACCTAACACTGGAGTTTTTTTATGGTAAGGTGAGGAACAATGACATGGACATTTAAAGGTCATCTTAAATCCATGGAAATAGCTTTGGGCACAAGGGCTCATTGTGTGTCGTGTCTCTGTTCAGACCCTCAAAGTGTGTCATAAATCTGGCAGGTGAGAGAGAAGACCAGGAAAGCTGCTTACCTCAGGAACTGTTTTGAGGACGCCTGGTGATGTTTATCAGTAGGATTGTAGGATCGTCAGAAAACAAGACCTGCTCCACATAGCAGCAACAACACATTCATTCAGCTTGTTAGCCTTATGGTAAAGGTCATATCTGGACGGATACCACTGAAGACGTTCAAGGTTTCACAGTGTAATATTTAGAAACTAAATAATAATGGCTGAGTATTAGACTATGAACATTAGGCTTTGTTTCCTGAAACTTAGTCAGTCTCAAAACCATCCGCAGACCTTAACCAACAGATTTGGCGATGTAAGAATTAATGTCAAATCTGTCCCACTTGTGTTTGTGAGGTCTAAAATGTCTGACAGGTCCTCTGAGATATTTTCTGGTAAGAAATGTAACCTCAGTATTGTGACTTGAGGTGACATTCCTGTTTGACAGCAATGGTGAGTGATTGAGCTGTTTATGGTCGTGCATTTGCACTCTGTCTAGTGTAGGCATGAGGAAGTGCTGATGTGTGTGTGTGTGAGTGTGTGTTTGTGTTTGTGTCTCTGTGTGTGTCTGTGTGTGTCTGTGTGTGTTTGTGTGTGTGTGTGTGTGTGTGTGTGTGTGTGTGTGTGTGTGTGTGAGTGTGAGTGTGTGTTTGTGTTTGTGTCTGTGTGTGTGTCTGTGAGAGAGAGTGTGTGTGTGTGTGTGTGTGTGTGTGTGTGTGTGAGTGTGTGTATGTGCAACACCTTTGCCTACATTTATCTGTCTAGATAACGTCATCCACTCTTTATCCCAGTTTGACTGCCTCTGCTCTAACTGTGACACTGCATTCTTTCTGTTATTCTGTTTGCGCTGTAATTCTTCTGTAATTCTGTCTTTTCTAAAAACACTGAAAGTCAAAAGCTGCATTGTTTATCAGTCTGCCAAATGGCTACATTCTAACGAGCATCCACTGATCGATGAAATAAAATACCCCTCTTGGAGGAAAAACACAGAAACATCTCAAAATAGATCTTATTATGCGATTAGCGTTTTTGTTCCTAAGGGCCCATCGACCCTCCCTGTCTGGCAACACACCGCCCTCCTGCTGTTCTCACTGGATATTCACTCCAGGAGGATGACATCAGCTCCTTCCAGCATCACCATGGCGACGGCCAGTATAACATCATGTCACGGCAACAGAGGAGACTGCTTGTCAGCTTACAAGCCACCACGCAGTCAACGCTTGGAAAACAAAGGAGGCTTTTCAAGGATCTTTATGGATGGAAGGTTCGCGTCAGAGCTCTCGGGGGAGGTTCCACTATCATCCCTGTAGGTCTGCGTTCTGCACTTGAAAACCCTATTGAGGGAGCATGTTGGCGACTTACAGTTCACAAGGTAGACAGTGAAGTGAATAAACGAAGGAGCCACAAGATCAAGCTGTATTACGCTTCCAAATGCCTCTCAGATTCTCCTGTACTGCCACTGAACATGCCCTGTCATGCCCTCCATATCACTGCTGCCATGCCCTGCCAAGATGAACTACGGCTACACTTGACTCTTGACTCACATGGCCCCCAAAACCACAACCCCAGTTAGTGTGTGTATTTGTGTGTGTGTGTGTGTGTGTGTGTGTATGTGTTTGTTCGTGTGAGTGGGGAGGGGGGGGGGGGATGGGTCGCTATAATCCACATGTCATGCCACAGCAAAAAGCCACCATCCTCCTGCTCCCCTCTAATAGACTCAGCAAGCATCCGGAGTAATGGAGCACGGGTCGCGTCAGCTGTCAGGCTGGGTCTCATCACTGCTGTCTGGGAGGGAGAGCAGCGGAGGCACAGGGACATCCGTCCCACTGACAAGAGTCCTGATTAGCCCTAACGAGATAAATAACTCAGTCATGTACTGGGCAGAGAGAGACAAGGGAGGGACAGGGAGAGACGGAGAGGGGACTGGAGAGAGAGAGAGAGAAGAGAGAGACAGAGAGAAGAGAGAAACAGAGAGACAGAAAGAGAGGAGAATGGACAGAGAGAGACAGAGAGGGAAAGAGAGAGAAGGAGGGAGGGAGAGAGGAGAATGGAGAGAGAGAGACAGAGAGAGAGAGAGAAGGAGAGAGGAGAAGGAAGAGAGAGAGAGATTGAGGCAGGGAGAGAGGGGAGAAAGAGAGAGTAAGAAAGTGAGACTTCTTGGCTGCAATAATCCCCTTATTGGAACATGTATCTCAGTACACATTACAATCGAGAGAGAGCAAGTGAGAGAAATTGGGTGAAATACTAGGAAAGAGAGAAAGAGAAAGGGAAAGATTAAAGAGAGAAAGGTCTGGCTATCTGACAAGAGCTTTGTCCTGTACTCAACTCAGCATATCTTACGCAGCATAGTATTCAGAGCCCGAAGTCAGAGGAGTCACACAAGCCACTGACTACTCACATGGTCACGGAGAGCTTTTAGGCCTGCCTGTGTGTGTGTGTGTGTGTGTGTGTGTGTGTGTGGGGGTGTGTGCGTCTGTGTGCGTGTGTGTGTGTGTGTGTGTGTGTGTGTGTGTGTGTGTGCGCACATTAAAGAGGCAATTGCTGGAGCACAAACAGTGTGAGTCATGCCCCCCTGAAACAAAACACCCTCCTTCCTAAAGTGCTTTGGTGTCCAGAAACCAAATCACACCAGGGAATCAGCCACAAGCCACAACAACACAGCAGACCAGAACGCCTCACAACTTATACCTGCACAACACAGCACACCCCGCAAATATTACCATCGCAACTCATACCTGCACAACACCGCAGACTCCGCAAATATCACCATTGCAACTTATACCTGCACAACACAGCAAAAGCAACCCTCAATTTACAGCAGTGACTATTGGCACAGGTGTGGTCAGTGTTCAGAGGAAAAGATGACACTCCAGATCAGTGTTATCTGGAAAACCTAGGGTTTAATTCACACTTTGATCTATCTGTAGAGATAGCCATCATGACAGGACAGGACTGGCCTCTCTCTCTCTCTCTCTCTCTCTGTCTCTCTGTAAACAAGGGAGGAGGTGATGGTTGCATAAGCACCAGGTGTGAGAGAGACTGATGCAGATGCCTGCTCCGACAGGCAGCCTGACTGATGCCACAGTATGAAACAGGGAGTGCAATACACGCCAACAAGGTATGTGGTATGTGAAGCACAGCCATAAAGGTCACACACACACACACACGCGCACACACACACACACACACACACACACACACAACACACACACACACACACAACACACACACACACACACATGCATGCATGCATAGACACACACATACACACTTACTTGTGGACACACACACACACACACACACATGCATGCACACTTGTACACACACACACACACACACACACACACACACGTATAAACAGGCTAACTCGGTTTTACTGCCAAATTCCTCACATACTGCCCTACGTGTTCCATCAGGACTATCTTGATTGATCTTCAGATAAGTGGACACCAACGCACAAAATTAAAAGTGAAAGCTCTTCGGGCTCAATATTAGGCCAGTCGGAATAACACAAGGGCCTCAATACATAACTAACAGCTAGGCCAATCATAAAATCTGGTATTAATATTATGACTGATATTGTGACAGTATAATTGTGGTAAATCGAGCGAAAGACAAGATTATCACGGTGAATCCAACCAGAAGACAACTAAATATGTGACTCAAGCAGAGAACTGCTTCAGATCCAGAGCCACTGTTTGCAACATGTCACACACAACCCAACTACAACAGCCAGAGAGACTTCCAGCAGTCTTAGAGACAGTGACAGGGCCGTGTATCACTGGATGGGAAATAACATGGAAACTGATGACCCTGTCTGCTCAACACTCCCAGCTAAGCTGAGGAAGCGGGGGAGCCTCGTAGATGCTGGAGGCTCTCCGGCTGGCAATCATCCAGTATCTCCGAGGCAGTGTGCTTGTTCTGGTAATCACCATCACTGCTCCCTCAGACCACCGCTGACGTCAGGAGAAATGACACGATGCGTCAGCAGACCCCCCCGGCGCCCCACCCCCGCGGGCAATCGGTTGATGCTGCCTGGATGTTATGAAGGAAATGAGGTGGAAGAAACACATGTTGCTACAAGGAGCGCTCCTTGAGGATGCAGCCATATGAAAGTAATAGTGATATTACTATGTTGCATACATCTGTGTGTTCGTGTGTGTGTGTGTGTATGTATGTGTGTGTGTGTGTGTGTGTGTGTGTGTGTGTGTGTGTGTGTGTGTGTGTGTGTGTGTGTGTGTGTGGATGATTGAGCTTAGTGGCAACACAGCTGTTTTACAGTTAAGTAAACACAGTCATAAACATGCAAGCACTCAAATGGTACCAATTTTCACTGTAATAAACACATGTCAGGTTGCCTCTGTAATACCCTTTCTGTAATTGGCACAAGGGTGTTTGGTGAAGCTTGGGCATGTACATGGATATGGGGTGTTCACTTGCTTGACATCCTGGTGTTATCTCTATCTGCATCTAGGGAGACCCTTCACTGGAATCATAGCAAGCATAAAAACGCTCTCTGACACACACACCACACACACATTATTACCCGCGGTGCACCGCGGCAGGAAGTCCCATGGTAACACACACAACTACATGATGTCTCCATGACAACCGTGCCACCACGGGAGTGCGAGCAGTGTTTGGGAAGGGCTGAACAAATTCATTTCTATGTGCCAAAACTATTTCCCCTTCACCGAGGCAGCCCTTAGTGAAGGTCATCACGGAGTCAATGTGATGATATGATTTAGTATTAATGTAAAAAAGCATAGAAGCTCAGAATACAGAATACTCAGAATACTAGCCATTCTAGTTTTTACCTAATATCAGTGTGTATAGTGTGTGTATGTGTGTGTGTGTGTGTGTGTATGTGTATGTGTATGTGTATGTGTATGTGTATGTGTATGTGTACGTGTTCGTGTGTGTGTGTGTGTGTGTGTGTGTGTGTGTGTGTGTGTGTGTGTGTGTGTGTGTGCATGAGTGTGTGCATGAGTGTGTGTGTGTGTGTGTGTGCTCAGCAGTTACATTCTGGAACTTGTAACGTCTCTGTTACAACAAGTGCCAGTCACTGTGACACCACATAGTCTAGGGCAGATTTACATCGGGAGGATTTTATGACTGGTGTAAAACAAAGACATGGTCAGTGCTCAGGGCCAGCAGGGAGGCCATATGTCTACCCCTGGGTTTCCACTGTTTGCCTGAAAGATACATAATAGGCAATGTTTACACTACGTTGCCCATGGCAACTAATTACTGGGCAAACACTGGTGCTAGACAGTGTATTTGCCTCCACTGCGAGGGAAGCCCAGGGCTTGTTAATGTCTATAGGAGGGATGGTTTTCTCAGTCTCTGAATGATCTGTTGCCTTTGGCGTAGATTAAACCCTGGATCACTGTTTTGGCCTTCCTCATCCTCTTGCTAATTGTGTGGCAGGTCTCTATTTAAGGTGCCTAATTGGTACGAGTTCCACAAGCGCTGGTCGGAGGATAACCTGCCATCTTATTTATGACACACACACACACACACACACAAACACACACACAATGCCCTCCCAATGTTTCTCTCAACTGATAACTGTTTCTACTTTTGGTCTGAGTCTTATATGTACCCAATTAATCCGAAATTTCAACAATGTTTCCACTGTGGTTTAATCTATTTCATTATCCCTTTGTTGTAAAAAATATAACAATATAACGATAGTCAGAGTTATTTACATTGCTGAAGTGCACAGTTACGGTATTGACTCAGTGCAGATAGCAAAGACCTTAAGGGACTACAACTGTTGGCTTGTTAGGACACACCTTATTATAGTATAGTGATGAGTGAGAGACAAGCCTTGACATCTTCAAACTAATTGTGCCATTTTTGGCAGTGCAAAGGGTAAACATTTTCAAGAGGTGAACTTGTTCAAAAGTAAATTACAGCATCAAGACACTCTACCTCTCCACTGCTGGAGAGGTGGAACACAATCCCTGTAAGCTTTGATGAAGGTCTGATTGCTTAAATGCTACAAGTAAACGACTCAGGACTCACATACCTCCAATCACTCCTATCTTTCTGCACTATCACCTATCCTTCTCCATGTTAGACAGTGGAGTTGTGTCAGTTTAAACATTCATTTGTGCAGCAATTGTGCTTGTCTCTGTTTATAACAGCAATAGGGGGCTGCTACCACCACTGGATCTCTGTTTGGAGCAGATTCTTTAGCTAGCTTTTAACCTTTGTGACAAGGCCTTAAACAAGATTTACAAGCATGTCTAGAAAACGGGGGTGACCCCGTCCTTCCCTTCACGGCCTTGCGGATGCAAATCATTAAAAGGGACTTAAAAGCGTTTGCCGAACAAATTAAAGCTCACAGATTGGAAAGGGGGTAGTGCGAAGGAGCTGACCTCAAGGTGGCACACACACACACACACACACACACACACACACACACACACACACACACACACACACACACAAACACACACACACACCAAGATCCATAACTCTGAGCCGCTGAGGTGATAAAGGCTCAAACCTCAGGTGGGGATTGCGTAATGGGGCTCGTCAGAATTCAAAACCAGGTTCATAGCGTGGGGGGGAAAAAATAAGTGCAGGCCTTGATACGCTCTTGAAAATTCCTCACTTCCTATTAAAATATATTAATTGGAAATAGGAGGTGTGAACCCCTTCTACTACAATAACTTCACAGTTTAACAGCCAGTTAGTTGACATCAAAGGGAATTGCTGGTTTGGTTTGGGTGAGTCTGCATAAAAAGTTATACGAAACCCAGTTCAGTAAATGGTGCAAATGGTCGTATTGCCACTTTCTGCAAGAGGATACAGGTCTTACAGTCTTAAGGTGTTAAATTAAAAGCAACACTATGCAAGAATTTGACACTTTTTGAGGTATGGTTTTACAGGCAACTAGTTTTGGTACCATCCTGAAATTCATTTTGATAGCATATGGTCATGTGAAGGACAGATAAACACCTGTG
>NC_045174.1:15567799-15576931 GCF_900700415.2 Clupea harengus | reverse complement strand
CACACACACCCCGAAGACGCACCTGCCTCTGATGCAGACCTGGCCAGGACATGGCGCAGAGCCCTGCCTGGCGTGTCCCCCTGAGTCAGCTATAACCTGGACGCTTCCATTTCTGGGAAACTCCCTAAATGAATCACCGTGTCTTTGGAGAGACACTGGGGATTCGTAAATTGAGTCTTTCGCACTGAGGCAAAATATCTATCTCCCATTACCTTTTTTTAATTGAACATTTCATTCTCTCTGCTGCGTGAACACAGCGTTGTGGAAGAGGTGTTGCTGAGTTGTATATCTGATTTGTTTTCACGCTATCTGAGCCAAAAGAAGTGTGTACCCGTAGTTGGGTCCCTGCGGCCCTTGGCATATTCCCGCATTATGCGCTGTGTTTGCCTCAGCAAAACCTAATACGGTTGAACAAAATGTCCACCTTGGCACTGACCAACGTAATAAATAACAGCTTGATACCAGACAACTTCCTTTATTGGCTGTATTATATCCAATCCAACAGGCCGTTCTAGAAATTAAAATCGCGTTCCAATATTCACTGGCCGTACATTTTTACGCAGAATCAGCACTTACAAGGATCATTATTAATGTTCTGACGACACAAATCTGCTGTGTAAGAATGAATCATCTGTAATTCTATATGGAGCCTCGTAGATGCATTACGTTCAACAGGTGGATGGACAGCATCCAAACAGGCTGAGATATAGGAGGAAGCTCGTTAGTAATTATGCTGTAGACGAGGGCATGGGGGGGGGAGGGTGGTATGCAGCTACACACGTGGGCCGATACACCATGCCCCTCTTTAGTTCTAGGAAGGACGGAGAGGGAAGATCCTACAATAACAAGCAATAGCAATAACCTCTCTCTCACCACACACAGAGACACACAGACAGACAAACAACACTCTTACACAGTCTCTCTCTCACACACAGTCTCTCTCTCTCTCACACACACACACACGCACACACACACACACACACACACACACCACAGACACACAGACACAGACAGACACAGACACAGACACAGACACACACACACACACACACACACACACACACACACACACACACACACACACACATACACTACTGATGAGGTGCATCTGCCTGGGGAAACCCTGGAGACAGTGTGAGCACTTTTCCATCATCTCATCTCATCGCACTGTGTGTGTGTGGGTTTCAGATCCAAACTTCAGTTACGTACGTGTGCACCTGAGTATTTTGTGCGTGTGTGCGTGTGTACATTTGTGTGTGTACATTTGTGTGTGTGTGTGTGTGTGCATACGCCGAGTGGCAGGCGGCCTATCGGGTTCCGGGGACACCAGAGAGCCTGGGAAAAAGCGTCGGCGCGACAGAGTTCCGGCGAGGCCCCCGCTGGACATTCCAACTAAGATTACAGGATCACAGTCTGGGACAACCTGCAGACACGGCACAGGGTTTAAACATTAACTCCCAGAAACCCCCACAGCGAGCCACTAACAGAGCCGCTCCGGCCCAGCTCACAGGCCCTCGGCCTAATCCGCAGCAGCATGTAACCTCATAGTAACCTGACCAACTGCGTGAAGGGCGTTTCCCTGTGCAGTGACCTCATGACTGAAAAAAGAGATCTGAAAATGAAAGCATCACTATTGTTTAATTGAAGAAAGTAACCTGACCCACTGCGTGAAGGGTGCTTCCCTGTGTTGTGACTAGGGCTGAACGATTTGGGAAAATAATCTAATTGCGATTTTTTACCAAAATATTGCGATTGCGATTTAATATGCGATTTTTTTTTGTATCCTCTTTTTTTCCCAACAAAACGTAATGAATGATTTAAATATGACCAACACAATATTAGATACATTTAGTGTAAAATATTCTTTCCCACATTTTACATTTTTATTTAACTGCTCATTACAGAAACAAGAACAACAAATAGGTGGCTTTGCCACTGTGCATTTAAGTAATTTAAAAAAAGTAATTTTAAGTATAAACACTAGGCATGCACTTTTTAAACACTGTGTGCAAAATTTACCATCTTAAAAAAAAAAAAAAAAAAAACATTTTTTTTTTTTTTTTTTAGACCACGTTTTTTAATCGCGAACGTTGCGGTTAGAAAATCGCGTTCTATCATATCGCGATTAAATCGCAAATGCAATTAATCGTTCAGCCCTAGTTGTGACCTCATGACTGAAAGAGAGATCTGAAAATGAAAGCATCACTATTGTTTAATGGTGGTCAGAGCACTATAGGGCTTTAGGGAAATGCAGTTCAGGCTGACCATTTTACTGCCATGGACAAATTCACAAAATTCACTTTTGGTTAGTCATAGAGGTGATAGGTATGTGCACTTGTGGGAGTGTGTATGTGTTGCATAATACTGTTGATGGTGTGTGTGTGTGTGTGCGTGTGTGCGTGTGTTTTAGTGTGTGTTCTGTGGTGTGTGTTTATTAACATCAGGATGAATTCTCTGACTGATAAGCAATGTGTTGAATGCAGCAGCAGAAAGCATGACCAGGTGGGTAACTGTCAGCCACTTATCCAAATTAACACCTACAACAATAACCTGAGATGAGTGGCAGGCTTCCAAACCTCAAAGGCAGAAATCAAACGCCGCTTTTGTATCTGTCACAGGTGCAGCCAGCCTTTGGAAGTTAAACTGACTAGAATATATAGACACTAGAAAATATGGACACTACAATATATGGACACTAGAATATATGGACACTAGAATATAAGCTCAGTTTTATGGACATGGTCCATGTATCTTACCTTTTGAATGGTAAGCAGTAAGGTACCGATTGGTAAAAAAACGCAAATTCAAATGTTTTTAAAAATATATACAACCAATCATTTATTTAAAGTGCCAGTTGAGCAGAATGGCTTATGAGAAAATAAAATGTGTGATTGTTACGAAAATAAGACGTTACATTTTCTGCTCTGTACACAATGCAAGACAGCAAATACTTTTCTGCTTCAGTCAGGCGCCCACTTTCCCCCCTCAGTCTTACGGGTCCCAAGGCATTAATCCCCATGCTTATGTGTTATTTTTAAGCCACTGTGTTTGCAATCCCATTGTTGTTCTGTGATTTATAATACGGATGTTGGCTGAGACTTCGGTATGCATTTGCAGTGTGTTTGGAGAAAGTCACTGTTTTGTCCTGGCCCTGTTAGCTCTCGTTCCCCTCTTAATGGGTCGGCTTGGAGTATCGAATCTGGATGGAGTTACAGCTAATCATGACAATGCAATCAGACACAGCCATTAGGCCATCATACCAGTCCTCACCAAACCCTTCACCCTCCTCTCCAATCTGCAGAGTCTGTAGTCAGACTGTTCGGTCATCGTTAAAGTCTTCACTAAACCCTTTAATTCCCTTCTCTTCTTCTTCTTAAACCCGACAGTCGTCCCTGCAGATGTTTAGCCATCATGCTAAATTCCTCATTAAATCCCTTTTCATCCATTTATCTTCCACTCAAAAGGGCACCCTACTCTGTTGGGAGAGTCCCGATAAGCCCATCAGCTGTCACCCGATACGCCCTGCGGCCGGCAGCGATCAATGGCTGGCGGCGGCGGCGTCTCTTGTGGAACTCTGTGCCATAACTCCCGAGCCGAAAAGAGTCCCCCTACCCGTGAGTCAGCTCTCCCTCCTCACGGACCTGACATCCAGGTTTATGACCAATCAATTTTCATTGGTAAGTTTTACGGGGCGAAAAGAAGATATGTGCAACTGACACTGACCTCTTCACCTAGACAGCCAATAAGTGGGGGGCGCACTAGCGCTCGGTGACTGCTGTCTCATCCCCCAGGTGGGTAAGAGATGGGACAGGAGCCCAGTGTATTATGTGTGGAGAGCCTTGGGGAAATCTACCATAGGTAACAACCTGCTGTGTCGTGCTGACTAGCTAAACTATCCTACTTCTGGCATCGTCAGCAAAGCTGTCAGCAGTGCCGTGCTTTAGGTGTTGCACGATGAACAATCCCTGTTCCTTAACGAATATTACTGAAATATTAATGGTAACGTACAATAAGAAGCTAAGAAGGGGTGGTATTATGGGATGGCACTCCACGGTGGCAGGAAGGATTCCTGTTGGCACGGAGACTAATGACTTCCTGTCCCAGCGATGCCTGAGTAACGCCTTCAAAGTGATGAAAGGTTTTTGAAGACATCGGGTAGCAGCTGTGGGGACCTTTTTCATTTTGTTTGTTTGTCTCAGAGAAGCCGGCGTTGCCATGCCCGGAGTCCTGTTTCCTGCCCTACGAGGACCAGATCGTCACATTTCTAATTTAGCGAGCTGGGCGCTTCAGCTCAAGAGAAGAGCAGACAATTATCATCATCCGGTCTTGTTATAACTTGAGAGAAAAAGAGAGAGATGAAAACAAAAAGAAAGGGAGAGCAAGAGAAAGAAATGGGGATAAAGAGAAGATGAGGACTGGGAAACGGAGTGAAGTGTCATCATCAGCTTCCGAAAACAAGACAAACGCATCATAATAAGCATGCTCACTGGGCACGTGAATTCAGAGGGATCAAAGAGACTGAGTGAATGTCTTTCGTGTGTTTGTGTGTGTGTGTGTGTGTGTGTGTGTGTGTGTGTGTGTGTGTGTGTGTGTGTGTCTGTGTGTCTGTGTGTGTCTGTGTGTGTGTGTGTGAATTCATGCTCATCATCTGCCAATTACTGATTACTCATTTTTTTTGTGGGAGCATTTAGTGTTGACAGACAATGCTATGAGAGGGAGAGACAAAGTGAAAACGATAGGACGGAGATAGAGAGAGAGAGAGAGAGAGAGTGAGAGGGAGAGAGAGAGAGAGAGAGAGAGAGAGTGAGGGGTCTCTCAGTCACAGTGCCCAAGGCCGATGTGCTTCCGAGCACAAAATACCTTTAAACGCCTCAGTGGTAAACAAGGGACACCTGACGCTCTTGTTTACGGGTGCCTGGCTGATCAGAAGGCCCCTCTTACTGAAAGCCCCATGACACGTCAGTCTCTGTGTTTGTTCACTGCGTCTGGTTTACAGGAGATTAGATTTTAGAGGCTGACGCTTACCTCCGCTCACTTCCTGTGGTAAAGTGTCCATGTGCCTTCTTCAGGCCCCCTGCAAGAGGAGCGAACGAGAGCGCGAGGGAGCGAATGGCTTTCCAAATTCACAATATGCCTGGCATGTGTTGTCAGCGAAAACGCTCCCTCCTTCTCTCTCTCTCGCTCTCTCACTCCCTCTCTCTCTCTCTCTCTCTCTCTCTCTCTCTCTCTTTTGCTCAATCATCTCTCCTTCTCTCACTTTCCTTTTCCACATGGGCTCACCAGCAGTAAGGGGTGAGCCAAGACCCACTTCCTGCTCCGTGCTCCAATTAGAACTGCCTGTGCAGATTGGCTTTCAATTACATTGTAAATGTCATCCCAACAACCAGCAGGGGTTAGGGCAGGGTTCACCGGCTGTGTCACCCATTTGGTTACCTGCTGCGCGTGGCTACTGAGCTAAGCTAAGGCTCGGAGTGTCACTATGAAAATAAACAAATGAAAGAGTAAATAATATAAAACATTTAAAGGTTCTTGTTCTTCATCCAGGTCTTTACAAAGGTTCACCTTAGATGTTTTTTTCCTCCTGAATAAACCAGTTTGCCAGTGTTGGCAAATTAGTTCTAGAAGGTGGGATGGGTTCCAAGGAGCCACGAAGAACCTTTCCTCTTAGGGTTCTCTACACAGATAAACCTTTAAAAAGGTACTAAGGGTTCCTAGAGTGTTTTCCTGTTATATAAGAATGCAAAAGTGTCGTAACCCATTAAATATCATTCTTTTGAACTGTTGTAACACCCTGTGCAGTTATTTGTTTTTGTCTCAGGAACTCCTCTGTAATCACTAATATTCTATTGTTATAGACTCAAAATATGGAGCAAAAATATAGCCTTCTGAAGACCATGAGTTTTTCCCTGTTTTACATGACTTTTGGGCTAGTGTCTTTTTGACAACAAAACAATATAATTTTTTCATAAATGAGCTAGCATAAATGTTTCTTTTTCCATTTGCATAGTTTTAAGCCTCTAGGTATTCTCACATTAAGATATAACATTAACACACTTAGGCCAGCTCATATCCTCACTCATCCTTCAATTTCCTTTCAATATTGAAATTTCCTGCAATGATAAACATCATAGATCCATCAGGGGCATGGCTGCATCGGTACGGAAAGCCCTGCACCTTCTTCACAGCACCACAGCTTCCCCGCTCAACAGCAGGGTCCTGGTTGCCATGGTTGCGGCAGCCATTTACACACCTGCTGCTTCTCTGCCAAAGCCGCTCTCGTGGTGTGGAGTAAGAGCGAGAGAGCGAGGGAGAGAGCGAGGGAGAAGTCTCCGAACGGGTCTCCTCCGTGCGCCTGCCAAGACGGCCTCAAAATGTCTCTTTGAGGCACGAGCACTCGTCTGAAGAAAAAGGTTAGCGGCATCCCCGTTTCCACAAATTAGACATTTATTACCTTTGGCAGGATCAATCTGACCCGCCAACCTCGCGCCCGCACACACACACACACACACACACACCACACACACAAACACACGCACACGAGCTCTCTGGCAATTCCCTTACTGCCCCATTCCCCCACCCCACTCCCCATCACGGAGATCCCCATGGATTATCACACATTTCCAGCCAAAGGCAGATGTTTAAATGCTAGGCACTCCTTGCGGAGATCCCCAACTGAGAGTCCTCCGTAAACACGACTCCTCTAACCCACGCGCTGCATTCGCACCATGCCATGGCCCCCTGGGCGGGTGGATCGACACAGGATGCAGAGCTAAAGGGAGGTCGTGGGGGGGCTAATGGATTGACACCCTGTGGCCATTTTTCCTGCTTCTCGAAATGTCGGAGAGGCCCCCACCCTGCCCAGCTACCTTGAGATTTAAAATTAGAACCTTCCAAATAGGCGTTACACAACTGATGGAGAGAGTGAGGGGGGAGAAAGAGAAAGAGAAAGGTAATATCAAATTATATACGTATGTAGACCTGACAAAGACTACTCACAGATTTCTCTCTCTTTCTGTTTTTGGATTCAATTTATTGTCATTGCACAGAGTACAGGTACAGAGGCAACGAAATGTTAAGAGAGGCAACGAAATGTTTATCTGTATATCGGCATAACCTTGTCTTAAACAAAACATTATCCTGCTTTTTTCTTCTTCTAAAAACACGTCTGCTTTCAGTCCATCTTGCTCCCATCTCTCAGGCCATCTGTCTCAACAATAGACCCTGATACTGGTCATTCAAACATGAGTTGTGTGCAATGTCTCTTGTCACTACCAATCACTCCCCCCGGCGTTAGCAAACAACACTTATGAACAGAGACAGGTGAGGATTGGACGGTCCCCCGTTATTAAACACACAGACTTGCCGTGCTGTCCCTCCTCCTGTTGTGCAGAAGACAATGTACAAAAACCCCTGTGTGAGACATAAAAAAAAAACCTATGCTCCACTAATCACCACTGAACACTGGCCTCCTGTCCTGTCCCCTGCCGCCCGCCACCTTATAATGTGCTAACGTGCTAAAGTGCCTCTTGTCCGTACCCAGAATGTATCCAGGCATCGATCCGGGTTGAGCTGGACCTAGCCACTGAGTGTCCATGGCTGACGTAACCTAACAGCAGATCCGCTCCCTTAATCAGAAGCACTTCACAATAATGAAATATCCATTAAAGTACAAGCGTAGCTGGATAATGTGAACGTTATGTTGGTGTGGATCAGAGTGAATGCACTGATGAGTTCCTGTATGTTGATGCTGGGTAGTGTCTGTGTGTGTGTGTCTGTGTGTGTGTGTGTGGGGGGAGGGGGGGAGTGTGTCTGTGTGTGTGTGTGTGTGTGGGGGGGGGGGGGTAGTGTCTGTGTGTGTGTGTGGGGGGGGGTTAGTGAGTCAAGCGGTGTCACAGGGTGCTCTGATGGGATTGGCATCCAGCACAGGTGCCTGTTGAGCTTAGCAACAGGTTGCCGGAGCACAGAGATGCTCGTCAACGCAAGAGACTTATTCAACACACACACACACACACACTCACTCTCCCTCTCTCTCTCTCTCTCTCAGAGCAGATGAGCAGAGTCCACCTCTGAGACTCCCCCCTTTCTCCTCCGAAAGCTCTCTTTCTCTCCGTCTCGCCTCGAGGAGAGATAAAGGACAGGCACCTGTTACTCTCCCAGCCCTGGGAGGATGCTGTGTGTGCAGTGTGCCACTCTGAGCTGGCAGCCGCGGGTTCAGCGGCGGGCAGAGAGCTCCGGGAGTCCGCTGGCGAAGCGCTTACGAAGCGAAGGCGGAAAAAAAAGCACGGCCACATATACATCAAGCCAGCCAAGCCCGCCAATAACGCCCAGCTCCCCTAATTAAGCTGATTATTCTGCCAGTGCAGACTGCAGCGGAGAGAAAGAGAAACCGAGAAAGAGAGAGAGGGGAGAGAGAGAGAGAGAGCGGAAGAGAGAGAGAGAGAAAGATGGAACAGCATGTCTCCAAAGCCTGGGCTGTGTTTACAGAGTGGAGTGATGCCTACATGAGGACTTCATCCTCCTTTGTTCGGTGGTTGTGATTCCTTTGATTTGTTTCATTCGTTTGATTCGTTTGTTCATACCGTATAATTGCTCCCTATCAGGTTTACTGGAACATTATGAAACTCACTCTTGAGGATATTAGCCCCCCCCCCCCCCCCTCAAAACCCTCCCCAAAAACCAGGCAAGTGGGGCAAAGCCAGCTTAGAAGGTAACAAGGGACACTAGTATTTTGAAAGGGTGCAATAGCTTTTCTCTCTCCCTTTCTCCCTCTTGCTCTCGGTTTCTCTCTCTCTCTTTCTCCCAAATGCTCAATTAACCCCGGCCATGAGGCGATCTTGAGTCACAAACAAAGAAATTATATTTTTGTCTCAACCAGTCTCAGCCTTCGCAACCAAACCCCCCCCCCCCCAATCTTCTTTCCAAAGTGCCTTTTTAAATCCCCTCACCATGGAACGCCTCAAAACAAAACCACGCCACAGAGAACCGAACGGAACACAACAGAAAAGAGAGGAGAACACACCCCTTCCACTCAATGCCACGGAACAAAAGAGAACCTTCCACAACACCTCCATCATCTGAGAGGTTCACGCACGGCGCTCACTTAAAAGAAACACAACCACAAAAAATACCAAA
>NC_045174.1:15550299-15562799 GCF_900700415.2 Clupea harengus | reverse complement strand
GATTGCAGCTGTGTCCCTCTCAAAGCGGGGCTCAGGGCTTTGAGGCGAGTGGCGGGTGGTTTCGGGGGGCTCCGTCTCTGAGGCTGTTTAGGGAGATCAGTGGGGCCGCTGTGTCAGAGGATCTGGGGCAGCTATGTGTGTTGAGCAGGCAGGCTGAGGACAGGGATCAATATGAGAGACACTTTCACTGATAAGAGCTGAAGACCACGCTGTGCCAGCATCTTCACAGAGGGATTTACACACACGCACACACACACACACACACACACACACACACACACACACACACACACACACACACACACACACACACACACACACTCTGCGGGCATACACATTAACATCAAAACACACACACATGCATGTGGACATGCACACACAGGCTGGAGCACACGCACACGCACACACACACACACACACACAGACTCTGCAGGCATACACATCAACATCATAAAACACACACATGCATACACATGCACAAAGACTCTCTCTTGCTCTCTTTCTCTCTGTAACATGCACACACACACTCACACACACACACACACTCACACAATCTAGGAATCTGTACTTCATGGCACAGTGATTTGACCGGTCAAATGTCAGGCTATTGGAATATGAGAGGGCCTCTGAAGTACGCCTACACCTGACCAAGTTTCTTTTGTCTCCCTTTCAGAGAGAGGTTTTTCCTTTCCTCTCCCACCCGTGGTTTGATTGGCGGTGGATACTTTGTTGGAAGCTGAACAGAAACAGCAACAGAAACGGCGATACAGCTCTGCTGAGTCCTGCTGCTGAAAGTCCCGACCACGCAGAGTTGAGTTCTGTATGACACTGCAGTTGTTCAGCACACAGAGAGAATTACACACATGAAAAAACACTTACTCTCACGCAATGTGTGTGTGTGTGTGTTCCTGTGTGTGTATGTGTAAGAGAAACAAAGAGAGAGGTCTGTAATATATGACACAATATGGTAGAATTTAGCATAATTGTGATACCAGTAATATGCCAATGAAGCTTGTTTGAATTTGAATTTGAGAGAGAGCAGAGGTGAGGGGAATCTCTATTTGCTTTCGCTTGAGAGAGAGAGAGAGAGAGAGAGAGAGAGAGAGAGGGGGAGGGAGAGAGAGAGAGAATGGAGAGCACTTTAACATGGACGTGTTACACACAAATATTTGCTGACGAGTGGGAGGTCAAACTCCTAGTCTGCGCTGGCATTCATCTCTCTTGACCTCATCCTTCCCTCATTCCTCAAGCAGCAACCCCACACTAACCTCAGGACTGGGAAGAGAGCTGCCTGCAGAGTCTAAAGACTTGTGTCCAATAGCGACTCCAAACACTCTTTTCTTACCTTCATTTTACACCTTATTGGAATTCCCTAATTCTGTTTACAACACTGGCCATTGGGGTGACTTTTTCAAGCCATGCAATTTGGGTAAAAATAAATTTGAATGGTCTGTTCTGGGATCGTCAACCCATTAGTTGTCAGCAGCTGGAAACTGGGGAGTTTAACAAATAGTCAACACATGTTCAACATAACCTTCATAGCATGCCTGACTCCCTTGCTGACACATGTCAACTAATTGTCAGACTAACAGACCATAGCCCTAACCCCCGATTTTGTTTTTAATTGGATTCCTCATTGTGAACAGACAATTAACAAGCAGGTTGTTGATACTCCCTGCCAGCTCCAAGCAGATGCTATTGTGCTTGTTCCAGGGGGGGGTTCAGGCCCTAGGCTCTGTAAAGCACCTTGAGATCATTTTATTGTGTTGGCGCCATAGAAATGAATTGAATTGAATTGAATTGAATTGAATTGAATTGAATTGAATAGAATAGAATAGAATAGAATAGAATAGAATAGAATTGCATTGAATTGAATTGAATTGAATTGAATTGAATTGAATTGTTTATGTTTGCGTGAGGCCTTCCCCTCCTTCGTTTCCTGTTTTTGATGAAACAAAAACAAGCCCTCACACCAGCGCACCTCAGTCACCATCTTCACGGAGCAGTGAGAACATTGAGGGCATGTTCAAGCCCCCAGGGATCGAGCGCAATGTTGGCTGACAATGGGTTCGTTAGGGATCACGACTACAAGACAGTGGATGAGGATGAAGCGAATTAGGAAAATGCTAACCCATGAAACTATGCCAAAGGTTAAAACAATAGTGCTGAGTGCAAGAGTTTCTGGGGGTTTGTTGTGTTGTGGCGTGAGCCTGTGCCAAGCGTGAAATGCTAGAGAATGTGACCTCTCCATACATGGGGTTGTTTTCAGTGTTTCTTTGTTTGTGGACTGTAAGAGAGTGCGATGTTGTGACAGATGCCTCCACTGAAAAAAAAAGACACTTTTGATCACTATCATTATTTTAGTATTTCTCATTAAGAAACTGATACAAACATGTGTTTTTTGGGGTTAACATCAACAAGATGGAAATGCTTTTGAAAACAGCAGACCTCGGTTGTTTGTTTTGTGATCTGTGATCACTACTGCCTCAAGGGGCTGAGTCAGAGGGGCATAACTTTGTGTCTGTGTGTGTGTGTGTGTGGCGGGGGGGGGGGGGGGGGGGGGAGGGGGACACACACAACAACCACAACAACTGGCCCATCGCTGGAGGACAATTTTGTGACCGTTTTAGTTCTGTGACCGGTGGGCAGATTCCCAGCGCTCTTGGTGTGGTGTTTTGATCCCTATCTGGGGCGAGGCCCTGCTGCACATGCACAATTTGAAACATCGGCCGTTAGGCTGCAATTAGGTTGTATGATTTTCCCCAGAAAAGCCCCTGTAATTGAGCATTGCCTGTGTTATGTGTCGCAGGATCACTGGATATTATCACTGACATCAAGTTTGGAGATCAAGTATGGAGGAAGAAGGAGAATGCTTTCTTTGGTGATGCTAGTCTAGTTTAGAAATACCCTTAATATGTATTGTCATTCCACCTGTAGGCCTGTATGCATAGTCCAGCTGACTTTATTCACTCCTCAAGGGTGAACATTTTTAAACCTGAAGGCGTGAACCAGGTTTTTAACTTAAAAAAACTCCAAACTTAGGGGTTAAGTAAACTAGCATAGTTCAGCCAATACCCCAATTGGCATTTATAAGTCTACCTCTTGGTTGTGCTAATACGTATGGTTGATTAACAGTTGTAAACCACAATTATAGACTATAGATCTAAGATTACAAACAGTACCATAAACATTTGCTTGTTTTTGAACATGGACTTCCCCTCCCCCTGGGGACTGCTGAAGAAAACAGTGTGACAGGGAGACTCGGCGGGCCCTGGTCACGTCTGAGACGCATACCTCGCACAGAGACAGAGAATCTGACACACTCATCTTAAACCCATTTCATGTCTGCGCTCTCCCTAAACTGAGGGGCAAGAAAACTGATGGTTTACAAAATGGAGACAGTACATTAAGTGCACATTTCAATATCCCAAGTACCGCTTAAGCTAAACATTTTTAAATTTGGTATGTTTACAATTGGCTACATTTGCTCAGATCTAGTGTTCCATTTGGCTCACTCAACAAAATGGCTGCCAACGGCCAATCAATGCATGCCTGTGTGAATGACGAATTCATAATAGCATATAGAAGCGATTTACCCAATTTCAAACAAATAAGCCATAAGATGACACGACAGCAAGCTACGACATGTCTTTATCTGTTCCTCTCACATGGTTTGGTCTTCAAAATTAATTTTGTCTTTAAATCCTTATGTAGCATTTAAAATATTCAAATGGTCCTCTTTCACCTGCTGAGGTGGTTTAATCATTCAACCTTGCGCTACCTTGGGAAGTTCACACATCCGTTTGGACCCCTGATCGCTGCTTGTGGCTATATTTAAACGTATTACATTTTGTTGAGTGAGCCAAATGGAACACTAGATCTGAGCAAATGTCTTTAGTCTATTTTTGCCGGAAACGGAACGGAATTATTTCACTTAATTGTTGTTCATTCTCTCACTTTCTGTCATATTACACACTGATATGTGGTACGTCTAGTTATTATTATTAGCAGTAGTAGTAGTAGTAGTAGTAGTAATTTGCCATGTATGAGAGGTGACAACAGCAGCAAACAAATGGTGCAGAGTATGACTTTTAAATGTCACTGTGAGACAAGAGTTGCCTTGAGGTTCAGAACAGAAGGTTCACACATGTTATGAACTGCAGCTGACTGACTATCACTTTTCTCATGCGGTCTGTTTTCACACGGCATGCAACAGACTTCAAAGTGGATGAAACCAACATCTTCGCAGATATTTACCCTCCATGTAAGCTAGTTTAAAGCCAAGTCTAGGCTCACTGTTGACACACACAGCTCAGGTATTCACCCGGAAACACCCCGCAGTCCACCCTCGATCAAACGCAAGTGCTTCCCCGCCCATTGTATTTGTGTTCAGATTGGGAAGATACCTGCCAAAGCCTATTAATCACCCCCTGACAGGCCGCCATGCTACGGCAGAGCACGCCCAGTACTCACAGCGGCCATGCTACACACTCCACCTAAAGGCTCTCTACCTTTAAGAAGACCCAACTCTTCAGAGAGCACCTCCCTTCCTAAACTTGCACTTCTACTAGTACTTAACTTGCACTTAGAGCAGTCACATTCCTGCACTTTCTATTTCTTATGTGAAATAGTATTTATTGTTACACTAGGTCTCTATTGCTCATAGCTTGACTGTTCTCTCCCTTGTACGTCGCTTTGGACAAAAGCGTCTGCCAAATGACCAAATGTAAAAGTAAATGTAACACACATGAGAGTTTCGGGGGAGGGGGTCGGTGCATAGAAAAAGTTAGTTTGAACTGAACAAGGCCAGCAGCACACTGTCAGTCCAGACCATTAGTCCACTAGAGCTGTACGCCTGCAGATCTGAAGCCCAGAGATGAGAAGGGAGCGGCTTCCCTAAATGAAACTCTGAGGCCCAGACAGAGGATGTAATGTAATATAAGATGTCTCTTGTTTTTTTATGGTTATCGTTATAATCCGAAATAAATTCAATTTGCTGATGATAAAAATCGAAATATATCAAGCAAATGTCTTTATTGTGAATTATAAATTGAGGAGCTTCATTTGTCTTAATAGAGGTTAAGAATTAACAGCAATATTATGAGTCTGATGATGGTCCAAAGGACCAAGATATTGATGTGGCCAACGTCCCTCTTAAAAGCCATAACAACTTTCAACCTTAAAATGCATTTGAGTGAATGCAGCGTGACCGGTGTGTCTCAAGTGTCTTGCCAAGAGAGTGTCTCTGTGTGTGTGTGTGTGTGTGTGTGTGTGTGTGTGTCTGTGTGTGTGTGTGTGTGTGTGTGTCTTAAGTGTCTTGCCAAGAGAGTTTGGTTTTTGGCCGATCATTGCATTCATTATATATTTAAACTTAGATGTATTCACTTCCCGGTGAACATACTTCTGGCTTTAAATGTATGCACACACTAGGGATGGGCATTCCATTAAATTGTCTTAATCGATCGTCGGGAGAATTAACGATCGATTTTCGATTAATCATTAATATTTTTATATTAAAATTCACTATTTATAGGCTATATTAAAATGCAGTGAAAATAGAAAAAACACAGCGTGTTTCCTCATTGAGATATTTATTACAAGATGAACAACTCTTGTGGCAGTTAAACTTACAAGATGGACAACTCTTGTGGCAGTTAAACGGGATCCGTTCAATGGTTACACTTGAAAATATGCGCTGCTGTACTCTTAAGCAGCGGAGCCGACAGCTAGAAGCCGGTGCTCATAAACACAACGGACCTTCGTTTTTTTTTCTCTCTAACTAATTAATCTCACATTTTGAAATTCATTCATCTAGATTCATCGTGATTAAAAGTTTGTTTTCTTCTAAAGACTAAATCTTATAAATTAACGAGTAATCACGTCATTCATTATTTTAGACACTGTTGTTTAATTGTATTTTGTTCGTGCTCTCTCGCCATCAGCCAAGGAATGTATGCGAGACACAATGGTGCCCCTCGACGGTAAATCGTAAGAATTGTCCCCTGAAGCAATTCGAATCACCTCAGTCAGCCCACCGTCTTCAACTATGTTGATGGGCCGACAGTCACCCGCAACCTAAACTGCTACAGCGTTGGTAACCTTTTCACGGACTGGTCTAGTTAATTTCCTAGAGAAGTCGTGGAGTGTGGGTTGGCGACCATCTAACCTGGGACTGCTTTCTGTCGGGTGCTTTGCATTAAGGCAGTGGTTCTCAAAGTGGGGGGCGCGAACACTCTCCAGGGGGGGCGCGATGTCACAGACGGAGAAAAAAAAAACTACCGCCGACCTGTCACTGGTTAGTGAAAGCTCCCTCAGTGGCGAAATGCAAGGGGCTGGACTGACCCAAACAAATTAAATACGGTTTTGCTCCTGATCCACCAATCAAAACGGAGTTTTTTCATTTGAACGTGAGTTGCACCTAAGTTTCCGAGTATAAAAAAAAAACCGCAGGCATTGGTAAGCTCTCACCCTGAGATGACTCTGCAGAGTTTGTTCAATTTCTCTTGTTTCCTGTATCATTCAGATATTCATTGCTTTATAAACAGTCTTTTTAAAGACTCACTCCTTCCTTAGTAATACCTTACTGCGCTTGCAGTAGGTCTATTCGTAGCCTATTCTAAGGAGTAATTTGCTCCAGTCTTTTGAAAAAGCTCGTAGCCCCGAGAGCTAGCCTAGCTAGCTACCTTTTTCCAACTGCAGCTAGCCCTTTTCTCCTTAACACCTACCTTTACATTTTTGTATCATCCACCGTGTTGCAACAAATAAAACACCAGCACTTGAATACTATTTTGTGCTGTCCCTGTCTACATTGTGTACAGTTAGTTTTGTTAGGAATCATTGCCTAGCACAGCCTTATCCTTATCCATGTCGTTCACAACCACACATACAAGAACACGACGTTGAAATTAGAACCTTATTAACTTCACACACACTGTATCAGCAAACAAACACAACTATGGACACGTTTCTGATTCGTAAAAGTCAGAAAGAGAAGCCTGTGGACTTCTTTAAACATGAACGTGATGGCCTCCAGCAACAACGAACCACCATCTCCAAGCAGTGTCTGGAGGCATCTTATGTAGTTGCTCATAGAATTGCTAAGCTTGGCCAACCCCATACAATTGCCGAAACACTGATTTTGCCCGGCCGCGCAAGACGTGTAGAATAGGAGCTAAACTCAGCGCAATACTTATGTCAAATGACATTGTATCACGCCGAATATCAGAAATCAGTTTGGGTCCTATTTCGAAGAGGACTACCGTTCATTCGCCTAAGTTCGGGATCCATTTCTCTGCTCAGCAGACGAGCTGTCAATAGACATGAAAGAGCAATTGAAGAGTGACAGTAGACTTAAGCATCTCCCCTATTTCGTCATTCTGGATAGCAATGATCACCTTTGCGACATAGCCTTAAAAATGCTCATCCTTTTCGCGTCGACATATTTGTGCCAGGCAGGCTTTTCAAGACTGACTGCGCTCAAAACTAAATACCGCAACCGCGCACAGATCGAGGATAACCTGAGGATATGTTTTCAAACATTGCCCCAAGATTTGAGAACCTTTGCAGTGTAAAGCAGGCTCATGTCTCACATTGACAGACCTGTAGGATTTTTTTTGTAAAGATCACAAGAGGCCCATAATAATAACAGTATCCAAATTATAGCAATAATAACACTAATTATTATTATGATAATAATACAATAATAATAATTGGTCGATAATCATTAATTATAATAATAATAACATAATGATGGTGAAAATAATGAATAGCCTACTAATAGGCCTACTATTACTGATAATAATAATAACAATAATAATAATAATAATAATAAATAGTTATAATAATTGTCTGTATGGGCCTAACAATAGCCTAACCTTGACATGTCAGGCCTATCAATAACAATATGCTATCTATCTATCTATCTATCTATATATGGTGGTGTAGTTGAGGGTGGTGGCGGCGGGCCGCGCGCTGGGGGGGCCCCAACTACCCCTAACCAGCTTTGGGGGGGCCCAGCTTGCAAAAGTTTGAGAACCCCTGCATTAAGGTGATAACTTAAACACGAGCTGCTTCTGTGATAGCTACATTCAGCTTGACAAATGCTACATACAACTTTAGTTTTGTCGATTGTTCTGTCATTTTGCCTCTTAAACAGAAACTTTCCGCCCAACAATCCCTCAGCTCTCTCCATCTTCAACTACCGTCTCGGTCTCTTCTATCTAACTGACTGCAGACAAGGGGCGGTTTCGTGCCACGGGTCAACGCGCACCGGAAGTAAACAAAGTTGCGTTAACTGCGTTCAAATATTTGATTGCATTAATCTCCGCCACAATAATCTCATAGAATAACGCGTTAATTTTGACAGCCCTAAAATAAATAAATTACACGCACACTACGCAACAGAACATGCATTAGTTTTAATCGATGAAAAAATAATTTCATCGAGGAAATTCTTAATGATCAATTAATCGATCGTCGATTAATTATGCCCATCCCTAGCACACACAGAATTTTTGTGGACAATGGACAAAAACTAACAGGAGGGTGTTACACAGGTGATGACTACTCTTCTAAAACAATCTGTCTGTTTGTGTGTGTGTGTGTGTGTGTGTGTGTGTGTGTGTATGAGTCCATGCATGTGGGTGTACACTAAGGTGCTTGTCTTCCACCGCCTCACAACCACAAACCCCAGACACTTGTCGTCACCAACCTCCGCCCAGAGTACAATCACACTGACTGTTTGTGGCAACAACAAGGACAAATACAACTATTTTTGACATGCTGAATTAGTGTGCACTTAAGACTGTCTGGTTCTTGCACACACAGGAAGGGTAGCCCTGAATCATTACAGCTCTGCCTCAGGAGTAGACGGTCAAACCACAGTCAGACAGCACATGACACCCATCTCCCTTTCTGAGACCAGGACAAGCTGACACGATATGATAAATATCATACAATAACAGCTAGTTGCAGCCACACAATCTGACTGGAGTAAAAAAAAAGCATGTAATTATTTCTGACAGACAAATAATTGGAAATTATGAATACTCCGTTTTCATTTTCTTATGAAAAAGAAAATGTTTGTTTTAAGTTTAAACTGCATGTAAAAACTACCAATGTAATGAATTAAACATAAAATATTATATGGTGTGTATTGCACAAGGCAAAGTTGATATCATGCAGAGGAGGTTGCCCTATACTTGACTTAAGGTGATGAATAGCTCCCTAAAAACACCCTTCGCCACAGCTTAATGTTTTACGGCAAGACAAGTTAAAGCTGACCAGGAGTGCAAAAGTCCCTTCACCAGACTCCTGGGGTTATCAGAGGAGCTACGCCTCAGCATGTCTCAGTTTATGCCCAAACACCACCCATTTACCTTCACACAACACCACCCATTCACCCTCACACAACACCACCCATTCACCCTCACACAACACCACTCATTCACCCTCACACAACACCACCCATTCACCCTCACACAACAGGGCTGAGGTAGCCTGCTGTTGAACACTACACGTGCATCTCTGTCTAGTGGTTGGTTATTAAGAGAGAGATAGTTAGACCTAACACTGGAGTTTTTTTATGGTAAGGTGAGGAACAATGACATGGACATTTAAAGGTCATCTTAAATCCACGGAAATAGCTTTGGGCACAAGGGCTCATTGTGTGTCGTGTCTCTGTTCAGACCCTCAAAGTGTGTCATAAATCTGGCAGGTGAGAGAGAAGACCAGGAAAGCTGCTTACCTCAGGAACTGTTTTGAGGACGCCTGGTGATGTTTATCAGTAGGATTGTAGGATCGTCAGAAAACAAGACCTGCTCCACATAGCAGCAACAACACATTCATTCAGCTTGTTAGCCTTATGGTAAAGGTCATATCTGGACGGATACCACTGAAGACGTTCAAGGTTTCACAGTGTAATATTTAGAAACTAAATAATAATGGCTGAGTATTAGACTATGAACATTAGGCTTTGTTTCCTGAAACTTAGTCAGTCTCAAAACCATCAGCAGACCTTAACCAACAGATTTGGCGATGTAAGAATTAATGTCAAATCTGTCCCACTTGTGTTTGTGAGGTCTAAAATGTCTGACAGGTCCTCTGAGATATTTTCTGGTAAGAAATGTAACCTCAGTATTGTGACTTGAGGTGACATTCCTGTTTGACAGCAATGGTGAGTGATTGAGCTGTTTATGGTCGTGCATTTGCACTCTGTCTAGTGTAGGCATGAGGAAGTGCTGATGTGTGTGTGTGTGAGTGTGTGTTTGTGTTTGTGTCTCTGTGTGTGTCTGTGTGTGTCTGTGTGTGTGTGTGTGTGTGTGTGTGTGTGAGAGTGTGAGTGTGTGTTTGTGTTTGTGTTTGTGTCTGTGTGTGTGTCTGTGAGAGAGAGTGTGTGTGTGTGTGTGTGTGTGTGTGTGTGTGTGTGTGTGTGTGTGTGTGTGAGTGTGTGTATGTGCAATAGGGATGGGCATAATTAATCGACGATCGATTAATTGATCATTAAGAATTTCCTCGATGAAATTATTTTTTCATCGATTAAAACTAATGCATGTTCTGTTGCGTAGTGTGCGTGTAATTTATTTATTTTAGGGCTGTCAAAGTTAACGCGTTATTCTATGAGATTATTGTGGCCGAGATTAATGCAATAAAATATTTGAACGCAACTTTGTTTACTTCCGGTGCGCGTTGACCCATGGCACGAAACCACCGCGTGTCTGCAGTCAGTTAGATGGAAGAGACCGAGACGGTAGTTGAAGATGGAGAGAGCTGAGGGATTGTTGGGCGGAAAGTTTCTGTTTAAGAGGCGAAATGACAGAACAATCGACAAAACTAAAGTTGTATGTAGCATTTGTCAAGCTGAATGTAGCTATCACAGAAGCAGCTCGTCTTTAAGTTATCACCATAATGCAAAGCACCCGACAGAAAGCAGTCCCAGGTTAGATGGTCGCCAACCCACACTCCACGACTTCTCTAGGAAATGAACTAGACCAGTCCGTGAAAAGGTTACCAACGCTGTAGCAGTTTAGGTTGCCGGTGACTGTCGGTCCATCAACATAGTTGAAGACGGTGGGCTGACTGAGGTGATTCGAATTGCTTCAGGGGACAATTCTTACGATTTACCGCCGAGGGGCACCATTGTGTCTCGCATACATTCCTTGTATGACGGTGAGAGAGCACGAAAAAAATACAATTAAACAACAGTGTCTAAAATACACGCTGTCTGAAGTGATTACTCGTTAATTTATAAGATTTAGTCTTTAGAAGAAAACAAACTTTTAATCACGATGAATCTAGATGAATGAATTTCAAAATGTGAGATTAATTAGTTAGAGAGAAAAAAAAAGTTGTGTTTATGAGCACCAGCTTCTAGCTGTCGGCTCCGCTGCTTAAGAGTACAGCAGCGCATATTTTCAAGTGTAACCATTGAACAGATCCCGTTTAACTGCCACAAGAGTTGTCCATCTTGTAAGTTTAACTGCCACAAGAGTTGTTCATCTTGTAATAAAGATCTCAATGAGGAAACACGCTGTTTTTTTTTCTATTTTCACTGCATTTTAATATAGCCTATAAATAGTGAATTTTAATATAAAAATATTAATGATTAATCGAAAATCGATCGTTAATTCTCCCGACGATCGATTAAGACAATTTAATCGAATGCCCATCCCTAATGTGCAACACCTTTGCCTACATTTATCTGTCTAGATAACGTCATCCACTCTTTATCCCAGTTTGACTGCCTCTGCTCTAACTGTGACACTGCATTCTTTCTGTTATTCTGTTTGCGCTGTAATTCTTCTGTAATTCTGTCTTTTCTAAAAACACTGAAAGTCAAAAGCTGCATTGTTTATCAGTCTGCCAAATGGCTACATTCTAACGAGCATCCACTGATCGATGAAATAAAATACCCCTCTTGGAGGAAAAACACAGAAACATCTCAAAATAGATCTTATTATGCGATTAGCGTTTTTGTTCCTAAGGGCCCATCGACCCTCCCTGTCTGGCCACACACCGCCCTCCTGCTGTTCTCACTGGATATTCACTCCAGGAGGATGACATCAGCTCCTTCCAGCATCACCATGGCGACGGCCAGTATAACATCATGTCACGGCAACAGAGGAGACTGCTTGTCAGCTTACAAGCCACCACGCAGTCAACGCTTGGAAAACAAAGGAGGCTTTTCAAGGATCTTTATGGATGGAAGGTTCGCGTCAGAGCTCTCGGGGGAGGTTCCACTATCATCCCTGTAGGTCTGCGTTCTGCACTTGAAAACCCTATTGAGGGAGCATGTTGGCGACTTACAGTTCACAAGGTAGACAGTGAAGTGAATAAACGAAGGAGCCACAAGATCAAGCTGTATTACACTTCCAAATAACTCTCAGATTCTCCTGTACTGCCACTGAACATGCCCTGTCATGCCCTCCATATCACTGCTGCCATGCCCTGCCAAGATGAACTACGGCTACACTTGACTCTTGACTCACATGGCCCCCAAAACC
>NC_045174.1:15530299-15545299 GCF_900700415.2 Clupea harengus | reverse complement strand
TGCGAAGGAGCTGACCTCAAGGTGGCACACACACACACACACACACACACACACACACACACACACACACACACACACACACACACAAACACACACACACACCAAGATCCATAACTCTGAGCCGCTGAGGTGATAAAGGCTCAAACCTCAGGTGGGGATTGCGTAATGGGGCTCGTCAGAATTCAAAACCAGGTTCATAGCGTGGGGGGGAAAAAATAAGTGCAGGCCTTGATACGCTCTTGAAAATTCCTCACTTCCTATTAAAATATATTAATTGGAAATAGGAGGTGTGAACCCCTTCTACTACAATAACTTCACAGTTTAACAGCCAGTTAGTTGACATCAAAGGGAATTGCTGGTTTGGTTTGGGTGAGTCTGCATAAAAAGTTATACGAAACCCAGTTCAGTAAATGGTGCAAATGGTCGTATTGCCACTTTCTGCAAGAGGATACAGGTCTTACAGTCTTAAGGTGTTAAATTAAAAGCAACACTATGCAAGAATTTGACACTTTTTGAGGTATGGTTTTACAGGCAACTAGTTTTGGTACCATCCTGAAATTCATTTTGATAGCATATGGTCATGTGAAGGACAGATAAACACCTGTGTCTTTCCCACTAGCATTCAAGGATATGTGTTATGTAGTTCTGTGTTCCAGGCTGGTACACCATGCAAAAAGCTTTTAATATCATGACATTGCCAGCTATACTGCCAAAAGACATAAGTTAGTGTGTTGGCAAGCTTCTATCAGTGCCAACTGGGCTGTTGGTGGTGTTTGCAAAGTTTTTGCATGCCTTTTAGGTAGTTAGCTTGCTAGTTTTGGAACAGAACTACTTATTGCTGCTTTAAGCAATCTCTAGACTCCCGTTTTACACATTTGTCATAACATTTCAGGATCCAACCGAATCCACTTCTAATAAAGACAGCACATGTCCCGAGCAGTCAGGCCGCACCCTAGCGATAAACATCACACAACCAAACACCATACAACCATAACAGCTGACAAACACACGCTGTCCACGCTGCCTCTGAAACAGAAAGGGAACAGACTTCACTTGCGCGCAGCTCAATGCAGACACTGTCAGCGTGTTCAGTGAGGTTTAAAAAAAAAAAAAAAAAAAGCGCTCCGTTTTGGAAATGTCTCCAAGCTAAAACACTGGAGGCCCCTCATTAGAAAAGGACAAAGCCAGCAGAAGGCAAGGCAAGGCAAGCATCTGAGAAAGACCAGATCCCCGAGAGCCCATGCCTGCCATGCCTGCCATGCCTGCTCTTTAGCTTGCAACGATTTATAGGGATCGTTTTGGCTCTGGGGCGAGGTGGCGACTCAGACCTCGCTGAAAAGGATGGTTCAGCGTGTGGAAGAGTTGCGGGGCAAGCTCTAAAGAGCTCTAAAGAGCTGCAAACGTTGCACTCGAAAATTGGAAATCTGTTACCTTTTCCCTTGCGTTTTTTTAGGGGCAGGGCAGGGGGCATTTCATGCATCATGGGATATTTCACCATAAAAAGCCAGCTTGAAGCATAGCAAGCATTTCTGAAGTAGTTTTCCAACATATATGCTGATACTTTCATTATCGCCTGGAAGCATGACCTTGACAGAAAGCATGTTGTCTGAAAGGGTGTGTCTTCCTTTCTTATTTAGCTTCCGAAACAAATGCAAATGATTGAAATTTCAGGTGTGCAGTGACATGCCATCACTGAAGTGGAATGCACAAAGGTCTAGTTTGATATGACGTGTTAAGTTCCACGTCCAACTCAGTCAATGTGAAATCGAAAGGAAAAAAGCTCTAACAATGTCAACAGTGTAACTCAGTCATACATTAAAAAAAAATACATATCACACTTAACAGCTCAGGCATTCAAATGCACATCATATGCAGCAGCGCTATTTATGAAAAACAGCGAAGATCAGGAAGGGGCAATCAGGGAGTCACATGACAGCTCCTCTCAGAGCTGCGGTGGCCAATCAGCTGTCTCCGTACTGTCACCATAATGGAATAAGGGGGAGAAGAAAGGAGCCATCTGGGGACTTGAGCAGTGGCAGACAGAGACGAGGGCGGCTATTTACAGTACTCCTATTATCAGGCTTGGGATCTGAAACAGCTACTGCTCCTCAGAAGCCCATTTGACGTCACACGAAACAACTCTCTTGTTAAACATATGGCACTCGTCCCTTGGGTCAAAGTTCAACTGTTGGTGGGAGCCCTGAGAACAATTACCACACCTGTGTGTGTCTTGCCTGTGAGCCGGTGCAAGTGCAGGACAATGAGAGACATTTGCAACATTTTTACTGCACTCAGGAAGCAGAAGGACAGGTATCGGACGAGGCATCAGATTAGGATCTCTTGATAAAAAAGTGTAACTCCGCCCTAAAATGTATTTGTTTTAGAGCTGTAAACGAAATAACATGACTGGACCGTGATGAAACACATCAATGCTGTTGGTAATATTGACAAAATTACCATTTTTTATAAAACAACAGCGTTTTATGGGTTGAAAATGGCTCAACACGCCATCTACTGTTTAAAATCATCCTGAACCCCGCAAGGCCAAAGCTGACATATTTACGATGAAAGCGTCCACGCCCGTTGATTTGCTGATCGGTACTCTTTACAAGAGTTTACCCCCCCCCCCCCCCCCCCCCCCCCCCCCCAGTCCCTTTCCCACCTTTTAGCATTTTTTCAGTGGGAGGAGCTGGACTCAGAGCTGGGGGTGAAGTTATACTTTAACAAGGATAAGGTCAGACTGTTGTATGCAGTAAGGGCCAGTAAAGCTTTAACTGAACCACAACATCAGTGATGTTCGACCGTTGGTATTTTTCCAAAGGCCAGGCTATGGCGTGTTAGCATTAGCATTGAACCTGTTGATTCCCAGGGATGACCTGAGTGATGTGCTCATTCCTGCATCAATGTTGAGACTCATGGGGCCCACACACATGTTGGAGCTGAACTCCTGCTGTAACCCATAGTTACATATAGTCATAGTAAAAGTAGAGCCTATCCTTGCCCTGTCATGCACTGTGAATAATAGACCAATGATTAGATACAGGAAAAGTGGAACGAGAATTATCAAGCAATTAATAATACCCGTGCTATATAATAGATTGTACTGCTGCTAACAGCATGTTACAAATTTGTATTAAACTCAGTAGGATACTTGCAAACAATTGGGAAAACTTTGACCTTTCGAGCTACCTATCTATAAATATAAATATATAAATATAAATATGAGGGTGGTGCACAAAGCAAAGAAACCTTCCAGAAAACATCCCACGGCAGAGAAAAATAATCACCCTCTGTGCACCGTGCGATATTCGAGCATAATGGCAATGTCAAATCAATTATTAACAACACCGCTAACAGAGCTAGACATAATGGTAGTTTAATTAACTTCTTCGCTTATCACGTTAATTGCTTGCTAGATGCGGGGTAGTGGCTTGGTAGTGGCAGACGTTAAAAATGGGTTCTCATTTTCAGTGGAGAGCTTCACGGCGCTGGTACAGCCCAAGAGGGAATGACTCTTCTGGAGCAGCTGGCTAAATGGTGTCTGGTTTACAGTCGTTTCTACATTTTCAGAAATAATTACTCTGTAATTACATTGATTACTTCCTACATCCGACGGTCTCGAGAGAATGTAACTGGGAGCACTGTGAGAAAGTGAGTCATTTTTTTGGCGTTAATAAGTCTGCATACAAAAGGTCTGTTACTGGGTAGGACAAGTAGGGATAGGAAACAAAAGAGTCGTTTTTTAATTGCTCTTCTTGCTGGTGACAAAAATGCTGTAGTTCAGTATAAGCCCTCTGCTTTTTATCTAAACTATCAGCATAACAATTACATGAGTGATATGATCTAGGCCCCTCTTCAAGCGTGCCGCTACTCGGCAGCGCAACCTTGACCTTGAAGCTTTCATGAAACAGCAAACCTTTCGCTTTCAATTTCAACTCCTGCATCTGGCCGGAATTGGCAAATCTGCAACACAATGGCTGCCTTGTTCTTTCAGGCGAGTTTGCACTGTGCAGCAGGTGTATTAGAAAATCTCTTGCACTTCATGCAACCCAAGAGCCCACTTGCCCCAAACCACCGACATTTATATTTAAACCAGAATGACCAGTTTTTCCGAATGCCTTCCTGATTGCTGAACTCCATATTAATACAGTTCCATCAAATATCACAATTCTGGATCAATCTATATAACCTCATGTAAATACATTATACATTAACTCATAACTATAGTGCATTACACAACTACACTGTAAGTAACCTGCATGGAGGGTTAATGGAAAAATCTATCTGTTCCTGGCACGTTTCTCTGAATTTCTCTTAATCTGTTAAATCAACCCTTAATTTAAATATCAATAGGTGCAGTAGGTTCATGTTCATAAAGTTTTATTTTGAATATACAAATCAATGCTAATGCCCTTGGTCCCTGTAGGCTTCAGCTAGTTCAGCACGCTCAGGATTTTCCACCCTCACTACCAGGCCTTCCCCTATGCTCACCAGCGCTGCTGTGTGTGTCTTGTGTCATCCTGGACGAGGCCGGAGCCAGCCCTCGTCACCAGTGAGGTCAGAGGCCGTGTCACAGGGGGACGGAGCTTGCTTTCGGATCATTGGCCGGCGCTTTGATCGCGGCAAGTATCCTACGCAGTGAGCCAAGCGTAATTCGCACAAACAAACACGACCATTATGGGGGCGCTGGGAATGCCCAGCCGCGGGCACAGCTGGCATCCTGTGACCAGTGGCAGCTGGCATCACCCATGAGGTAACCTGAGTGTGCCCTGCTGTGTCTGTCAGGGCGACTGACTGACTGATTCTCGGAGAAAGGGAAACCAGGAAAGGCCCTCTGTGCTTCTCTGTCCCTCACGGTTCCGACTGGCCTGCTCTGACTCAGTGTGGACAGATAAAGGTCCCTATTCATTCCCTTCCGCCCGTCTACTCGCTCGCCACTATAAACCCTGATAGTAATCCACTTTACTCGTGGCATTGAGTTTTGAAACTTGCCTTTTTAGGTTACTTGCATCTACACTTTGTGTTGAGGGTCCATAAATAACTTATCCTTGTCCATACAACTAAAGCCGACTACAGAGACTGGCACACTGGCCCAGGGCCGCCTTGAACTAAACACAGGCCAGCACTCGTCACCCGGACTGAACGGACAGATCACTAGGTCGTTTGTTTAATGGATGACCCAAAAGCGGGAGCTTGGACCATTCATAGGCAGAGTGGTTCTTTCATGACAGTGTGACTTCAGGCCAAAGACATCAAGAGTCTGGCATCAATCATCAACATCGATCTCTTAATGATACCTAAATGGGGTCCACGGCAAGAAAGGTATGAATAAAGCGAGCTGCAGAAGTGCAGCTGGTGGAGCTTGTTTCAAACGCAATGGCAGGTTACGGGATATACGCTGACTTACCAAGTCCTTTAAGGGCTTTGTGGAAACACAAGACGGCATTTCCTAGAATAACACAAGGTCAAGCAGACACTACCCAGATGCTCCACATGTCCTTTTATGTCTATCCGCGGCAAGGAGTTTCAGAATCAAAGCTAGAGGGACCCCTCAAGTCACTCACATCAACGCATGGCCATTTCTAAACCCCCCAAACACCAAGACCATCTCAAGAGGAAGGAGAATTCACAGATAACGGTCTCTCCAGACATATAAATAACAGCTATTAAGAGGCTTTGTCACTCCACGCTCCAAATAAATCATGTAGGCATGCTGGAGCATGCCTGAAAGTCCACTGTGATACAGCAGGCTTAGCTTAAGCAAACACAAGAGTCTTAGCCTAGCAGCTGAGAGCACTGATCACAACAGCAACAACCTGTAATGTAAATGATGTGGTGGGTCTGTGCACACAGCTACTGTGTTTACACATTAGCAGAAAGGCATTCAAGAAAGCAGCTTAGACGTGTGGTCTCGTGCATTACAGCATAAAATGAAACAATTTTTCTTCTAATGATGATCTGATATTGAATTAACTTTCTACCTGTGAACTGTAAGATAACTCAATTAGTGCACAGCCTGCACTATCCCTTGTAAAGTGATTGGACAAGTTTTGTCTTGAGTGTTGTGTCACCTTACTCAGGTGAGACCCAGTCAGAAAACTCCAGCTGCTTGAGACAGCTGGGACACAAATAACTGAGTGAAAAACGAGGACATTTCTAAGTGACCCCAACCTTTTGAACGGTAGTTTACATGAGGAATGAATCCCAAACATTAGAGCCAGTGGGATACTACTTATCAAATTACAGCCACTTTTACAGATGCGGGGACAAATCTTTTGGCCAAATTATACAATTATACAAGTTTAGGGGTTTCCTAAACCTACATAGAAATGCTGTATTTTCATAATTTTGCTTATGGGGACAGATAGGCAATGTACTTTTGGGGGGGGGGGCAGATACAGGCCCCTCGAAAAGAAAAACTAAATTATACTTTATAACAAACATTTGTGGGTATATATGCAGTTTCATGGTGCCAGTCTCTGATAAAACTCACCATGGAATGTGCCAAACTGACCAGAAAATACTGACAAAGTACATATCTCCGCCATATTGATGCATGAAAAAATGAAAACTAAAAATTGAAGTGGGTACGTTTTTTTAAAAGTCTGGTTGAATTGACATGGCATAACCCAGCCATTGCAGCAGTGAGTTCACATTATTGAAAGAAAAGACTATCATATAATGACAAATCGCTTTGTGGACACATGACGACAAAGTTTTAAGTCAAGGTCTTGTGAATTCCTTGTTAATTTCTTTGCATCGGCTAAGGCATCCCTTGCTGATGTGGAGAAGAGTGCAAACAGCAGAATTGGTTCGTGTACTGTAGGCTGTGTTAGCTTGGTTGTTCAATACAAATGATTGGCTTCTAAACGTCCCATTCATTAAGTTAAGCTACTGTATGCGAGAGTTTGCCAGCTGTGAAACTAATGCAAAATACCAAACAAGACCGTGTCTAAAGAAAAGACAAAACATCGTTTGATGCAGCTTGCAGATTCATTCGCAAGGAACAGGCTTAATTCAATCGCAATACACGAAAAAAAAAAAGTGCACTCTTACCTGTTCAGACTCTGAATCACCTGCAACGGAGGCCATATTGAAGCAGATCCCGCGCTCAACTGAATCAAAACTCTTCCGTCGGCGAAAGACCTTCTGTATATTCCATAAATATAGAAATTGCAAAATTGATTGCTGTGGTGTTATGGGCTACCACAAAACTCTGAAGTTTACATTAAACACCCCGGAGCCCAACGAGACAGACTACAAGAGCAACGCGGGCTTGAGAGGTCGGTTACAGGTAAAGTACACTGTAGTGAGAAGACGCTGCCGAAGTTTTCGACAACCCAGCGTAAGGGCAGGGTGCAGTAGGCTAACTGTAGAGCTCAGAAGGAAGAGCAACGTAGTGGCCAGTGAAAGTTTAAATTTCGCAACACCTGTTGGTCGCACCAAACATTTTGGAATATCATAGTTTTCGTGTTTGCCTGTCTATTAACTGTTTACATCTTTCATTTCGTGTTTTATTCGCGTTATGTTGATAACAGGTTTTATAAGAGAACGAAAAAAATGCAAAGAAGCAAAGAAGAGTTTTGGGGGTGACTGACATTTCCAAAATACCGACAGCTTTTGCTCCGTTTTACGTATCCAGCCTGGCGAAGTATAATCTCTTACGACTAAAACTGTGGAAGCAGGTAGCCTAAATCATATACAACACTCCTCATTTCTCCATACTGTTAGGAATTACCTGCAAAGCTTCCGGTAGTGAACACTAGAGGACGCAGTATCCTTTCTTTTGTCTGGACTATGCAGACTGAATGTATTTCAAGTCTCTCTTCCACCTGCTCCTAAATAATTTACAAATAAATTTCGACTATCAACTATAGGTAGAGTGTAGAGTAAGGAATCCAAAGATGTGCGAGAGAATACTCTAAGATAAACTACAAAAAATTGCATCATCATGATCATCACCATCACCAACGCTTTATCTGAAAGTACAAATAAATCAATAATCCAATACTGCAAAATAAATACTTAATTACATGTTAATTCATGTCATTGCAATATGATTATCATAGCGTTATAACTTTGAGCATGATCTGCACTTTTTTCATTTGTCCACAAGATGTCAGTAGTACCCAGTTAAGTACAGGTCTGGTCCCACGTGATCTACCCAAGGGTCCGAAATAATCAAAAAATGGTGATCAAAAAGGTTATGATGGTTCTGAGTGCTGCATTTTGACCATTTTAGACATGGTTAGATCTGCAGAATGATGTACTTGTGATTGCCTGAACTGAACATGAACAACATAGATGATCCCATGCCATGGTGTGTTTACCTTACCTGTACAATCTCTGATGATGCAAAACCATCCACTAGGCAACTTCAGTCCTTTTTAAAACTACCTTTTAATATTGTAATCTGAATGTCTTAATCTGAATCTGTTTGTACATATGTGCAGTTTGGTCAAAAAACTGTTTCATAACTCCTCAAGGCTTTTTTGAGACTTTTCCAGTCTGTGATGCTGTCTGTGAGTAATTCATCTCTCCCACGGTTTATGGATTCATTGTATGAGAAGAAATAAAGCATCTTCCATTTTTCTTTCTTTTTTTGTCTGTTCTAGGCTTCAATGTGAGGATATAAATCTGAGGGGGCTTTTGTATCATGGTAATTCAGGCCAAGCAGTAGCTAACTTCGCCAAGTATTTTTACCTGACAAAGGGTTAGGTATCATGCAAACTTACAAGACTATCCTAGAGGTCTCTTTCTCTCTCTCTCTCTCTCTCTCTCTCTCTCTCTCTCTCTCTCTCTCTCTCTCTCTTTCTCTCTCTCTCTCTCTCTCTCTCTCTCTCAGTGTATGTGCATTTGTGTGTGCGTGTGTGCATATAAATCAATTAGATGAGATCAAAATAAATCATTAATTTTGTTATTTGAAGGTGGACTGCTGACAACAGGAAGAGTTTGTTGTGGTGTTCTCCTGATGCTTTCCTCAACAACAACTACATCCTTGAACTCAGAATGACGCTTGACCCAATAGGTTAACCAGATCAGCAACCACGGACAGAGCCTTGTTGGAGCACGGCCTCACACAGCCTGAGTGTGACATAATGACACAAGCAACTTGTTTACTGGTCATGAAATCATTCCAGTTCATGTTGACTTGTTGTTGTTGTTACCCTATGTAGGAGAAGTAGTGCTATTACCGTTATTGTTCCCATCATCAACAATACTGTAAGGTGTATTATAATAATACAAAGCACACATGACAATGCATAGCATTTTTATTTTAAATCTATAATTTGATTAACGATTAAAGTAACACTATGCAACAATTTGACACTTTTTGAGATGGTTTAATAGGCAACCAGTTTTGGTACCATCCTCAAATTCACTTTGATAGCATATGGTCATGTGAAGGACAGATCAACACCTGTGTCTTCCCCACTAGCCATCCAGGGTATGCCCTATTGTAGTTCTGTGTAACAGGCTGGTACACCCTGCAAAAATGGAAGAAAAGCTTTCACATGCATTACATTGCCAGCTAAAATGCCAAAAGACACCAGTCAGTGTGTTGGCACGCTTATGTCAGTGTCAGCTGGGCTGTTGGTGGTGTTTGCAAGGTTTTTGCATGTCTTTTAGGTGGTTAGCTTACTAGTTTTGGAACAGAACTCCGTATTGCTGCTTTAACAGCACTGCATATGTCCGTCATTTGTCTTAAGTATTTAGTTTACTAAGTCCCTGTTTGTATAGTTTACTTTTCATCCGCTACACCACATGATAACCTCCGCTATCAGAGCGTGTTTCAGCGGGCCCGGTATCTGAGTTGCCCCGGATCGACGGCAGCCTACCCCGCGCATGATGATTACCGCGGGAGCATCGCAGGGACAACATGCAACCTGCCAGTCCAGCGCATTAGCGGAATCCTCAGCTGACACACAAACCAATCGAGTGACACGCGAACGCGGCTCAGTCACAAGTCATGTTACATAATGAGATTTGTTTCCCCTTCCTCATAATTTCAAACGGAAGACGGGGTGAGTGCAGGTTGTTCTGTGCAAAGCGTAGAGGTATGTTCCAGAGTCCTCATCCATTATTTCAAAGAGTCAACAACAACTTGGCCTTCCATTGATACTAATACCTATAGATTAGTCTGAGTGAGTCTTAATTAACTTAGTGCTAGGTTGAATGTTCTCCAAATGTTTTTTTGTTTTAATTTATTCTATATCTTACTAGAGAAAACATTTATTTATATCTAATTCTTCCCAAAAAATGTTGTGTCCACTTCTGATGCCAGGAGACCCAAGAGATTTTAGACATTTCTGTTGTATAACAAAGGCTGGCCTGCTGTTTCATTATAATCTCCTCGGGCTTATGCTGTTTGTCCATGAAAACAAAATGTCCATAGTAAAATGGCACAGAACCCTTTTGACCTCAGAACCCTGTTACCTCAGACTGTGATGTAAAGTAAAATTAGTTATTTCACAAAATATCAAGGCTTTTAAAGTCCTCTCCTGCAGCCCCTCTAAGAAAATGTAACACTGTAAAACTGGGCCTTGTAGTTAAGTCTGATAAAAACGGATTCATATCTGCTACAGCAATCTGCACAAGCTACAGAACTTGAATGCTTGTTGTGTACCCTCAGGTGTACACTATTACCTGTTACTGTATCCGTTCTCTCCGCGGCCCTCTCCTCATATGTTTCCCACAGATAATATCCCATTTACTGGATCCTTATAAATAGATCAGCTGACGACATGCAACCTTTAACCCTTAGGAGGCCGAGGCCTGTTTGACTTTTTTAGGAAGTCTCACATGCCTTTATGTGTTTGTATATTTGCCCTAACTAAAAACATTCATAAACACGTGGAATATATGTAGAAGGTTAAAGGTTTCTGGGGGTGTTCTTTTTATGATTCTAGGACAAAAACTCGCAGAGCTTTAAAGGCATATTGACAGCAAGAACAAAAAAATATTAAGGGTTAACAGAGTTACACTTTTACACGGAGATTGCATCAGAGGCCTAGAAAAGAGAATTCCTGAAATCTGAGAGTCTGTGTATCTTTTTTAGCCCCATTATTGATCAACTATGACCTTTTTTGCCTGACATCTTTCCAATTAATCCTTTTCGAGGGCAGATTGTATGAATGAAAGAAAACACACTTAACAGGGAAATTACATAAAATCAATCATTTATTCAACAATAGTTCCATTTAAAAAAATAAGTTAATTAACAACCAACATAAAGGATAATGACCAGCAAGATCAAAGGCCTTTTGACAGCATGAACCAAATGAACCAGCCATTCGGTTATTAGCAGCTAACAATAGTCACTGACATGTTTTGCAGTTATTACCAGAAAAAGAATATTAATCCAAACAATCACATGGTTATCTAGTGTGAGTGACTTCTACATTATCGCTTTGGTTAACTAAAGAGGACCTAACCATACTGATAATAAAACATACTCTTGTCTTTTTTTCCCCACTTCATTTTTTTTTTTTTCAAGTAACAGGTTACCCTTCTCTGGATGGGCAAATTGTTTTAAAAACCATCTACACGTAGTTTTACCCGGTGGGTTTACATACAGTATACATTACATCTTGGTGCAGTTTACAGTACACACAGACGATCTCACAGCTCCTGGACACATACAGAGCAGCAGAGCAGCATCCTTGAAGCACACCCCCCCCCAACCCCCACCCCCAATACTGCCCGTTCATTCTCTGAAAGCGCACAGTCACTAGTATGGACCACCAGCGACAAAACAAATGCAGTATAGATACTCGTCAGGAAACAGCTACACATTTCATTTCAACCTCTCGAGACAATAGTCTCTTTGGGTACGTGACGTAAATAAAGTTACATTCTACAAGTAACTTCTACAACAACGGTGATGGTAGTATATGCAAGTAGAGGATATCATTTTTTTGTTAAACTTGTTTTTTTTTTTTACATTTTCGTTTTGTGTTTTAAGATTTGTCATTAGTAAAGGTCCATTTTCAAGTAAACCCTGAACTAAGTTTATAGTGCTAAGCCCTTCTAATGTTTAAGAGTTAATTCTTGAAAGACCTTTAAAGGTCAATTCTGTGCTACAATAAAGGAAAGAGATTTAAGTAGAAAAATAACAACCTATCTGCAGCGACTCTAGAACATGGCGGAATAGAGGATAGATCAGTTAGTCCCCGGCACTGGCTTGGGTTTTGCTGCTTCGTTAGAACAGGTGAGAACCGGGGCTTCCCAGTCTTGTTCCCTGGGGTTTCCCACCCTGCACTGCATATCTTCTCCCTATCCCTGCTTAAAGCGCACCTTTTTTGACTCATAATAATCACCATGCTTTTGATTATGCTTTTGATTGGTTTAGTTCAAATGTTGAGTTTAGTCAGGTATTCAAGCCAATCAAAAGTTCCATTGCTGAGTATAGTCAGGTACAGAGCAGGGATGGGTGAAATATATCCAGAGCAAAGGGGTCCCAGGAGCATGACTGGGAGACCTCCTGAGTTAGAGAGTTATTGCATTGAAGAACCTGACTTGCTGAAAGGGGCTGGTGCCTTGGAGACCACTGTACATACAATAACAATCACAATACGCAGGATTACATCCATGAAGGTTGACAGCAACCACGTTTTACTCACCAGCTTGGTGATGGTGGTTTAAGAGCTTTGGGCAAAGTGCCAGTAATAGAGGGCCTCTGAATTCTGCAAAAGCCCCGAGAAATGATTAGTAGTTATACAAAAGCCACAGCAGTTAGCGTGAAAAGCACAGAGCACTTGAATTACTGCATTTATGAATGGATTCACCACTAGCTTAAATGCTATCTAATGCCACGTTGGGGTTAAAAACTAAAGTGCTAAATTGTGAGAGCAGGTTTACACACTATACTTTCAATAGGAACACTTCCTCGTAGGTGCCTCGTAGGTGACTGAGGTTCTGTCGGAATCTGGGGGAAAGGCCAGAAAGTCAAACAGCAAGGAAATCAAAAAGGAGAAGTGCAACAATCAGCAGTGAATACAATCTCTAGCCAATCGCCAAGCAATGTAGCTTGCAATGGAGATGACTGAAAAGAGAGAATGTTGGGGCCTTGCAAATGCACCATAATTGGCCAGGCTGATTTGTCTGGACTCATAGGTTGTGCTTGTGATTGGTTAGTTTTTTGGGGGGAGGAGGGTCTAGGTGGTACCAGACCTCCTTACCTTTTCTTGGGTATGAGGAGGGAAGGGACGTTCAGTGCATTTGTCAGATGCATCCTCATAAAGGTTAAGACAGGAAATACTAGCGATGGTGACCACTCGGTTCAGTGTAGGTGCTCGCTCTTCCGCCCTTCTACACTCACCCCCTCTCTCTCTTACTTTCTCCATCTCCTCTTATCTCCCTCCATAACTTTCCCTTTCTCTAACAGTCTCTTTTCCTCTCTCCCTTTCTCCAACCACCTCCGTCTCTTGCTAATCTCTCGTCCATCTTCCTCCTTCTCGCTCTCCACACCTCTCTCCCTCTTGCTCCCTCTTTCTCTCTAACTCTCCCTCTCTATCCCTCTCCATCCCTCTCTCTCTCTCTTTCTCTATCCCTCCCTCTCTCCCTCACTCCCTCTCTCCCTCTCCTCCTCACCCTACAGCGGGCGAGGTGCGCCAGAAGCACCAGCATTTGCGGGAGTGGTGCTTGTTGAGGACCATGTCCTCCTTCTCTCTCTCCTTCTTCATACGCTGGTAGTGGTCCTCCTCCTTCAGGTACCACACGGGCGGCCAGCGGTGCTTCTCAAAGTACTCCTGGTTCTCTGTAAAATGGACAGCATGCACAGCCGCTTTTAAAGAAGCCAAGTGGAAAAGACAAGATTGTGATGGAGGAGTTTGAGGGGTAGACATTAGCATTGGCACACAAATGTGTCGAATAATGTATTCAAATTTATTTATATATGTGTGTGTGAGAGACCAGGATAAAATGCTGTAATGGAAATAACACACTAAAAGGCATTTACCGAAAAGCAATATCTCTCATGTCGCATATCCCTAGCATGTGATATATACTCTACCTGTTCTCTACAACTTTTAAGGTTAAATGTGAGAGTGTAAAAAAACAATGAATCATTTTCACTGCTAATGTTCCCGCCATCATTTATTTATAATATACTTATAATATATTTATAATTTATAATTATCAGAGTGGTTACCGTGTATTGTACATGGGTAGAGCTCTTTATCATAGTGAGCATAGTGATCGTTCTTACCTAGTGATTTGCACTTGATTTCTTTGCGGTAATTGGCACAAACACTGTTGTAGTGTGTACAGATGTGATGCAGGCACCAGGCAGCTAGCTGATTAGCATTGTGGAACTGTAGGCAGAACAAAAGCATTCATTGAGCCACCATTGTGCTTAGCCTCCCTGAAGACAGCGCGGTCAAGGCATCCATCCTTATCAGTTCGGTTCTTGAGCCTCCTGCTCCGGCTCCTACTGATCCCTTAATCTCAGCTATGAGCACCACATTCAATAGAACTACAGTGTACATGACACTCATAAAGCCAATGCATGTCAATACACAATGCGTGTAAATGTGTGTCAATATTTTAAAGGTAATTCAGTAATTATTCCATCTTGCTATTTACATATTTCTTATATTTGCATTGCTATAGTTAGCAGTTAATATTTGAATGTAATGTTACGTCCTGAATCACTATAAAAATAGAAATACTAAGCATTCAGTAACTAAATCTGATTACATTACATTTAGTCATTTAGCTTTTATCCAAAGTGACATACAAAGGAGAAAACAATCAAGCTACGAGCAATAGAGACCTATTGTAACAATAAATACTACTTTACATAAGGTATAAAAAGTGCAGGAATGTAACTACTGTAAGTGCGAGTTAAGTACTAGAGCAGGCGTGACTGGGTGAGGTAATCCACTGAGTGCTGCCTGCTTCACTGACCTGAGCCAGCTCCAGGTAGGTCAGCACCTCTCCGTCTATGTCGTGCCCTTCTCGTGAGCCTTTTACCAGTGCATTCATAGCATACTGTTC
>NC_045174.1:15507799-15525299 GCF_900700415.2 Clupea harengus | reverse complement strand
GAGAGGGAGAGGAGAGGAGAGGAGGAGGACCTGAGTGAAGAGAATGGGAAGACAGAAGAGAGGTGAGGAAGAAGAAGCCATTGTGCTGAAAGTTATTCGGTGCAGAAGAGTGTGTGTGTGTGTGTGGGGGGGGGGGGGGGCACAGTAGAGAAGACAGGAGAAGAAAGAAGGAAAAGGAACAGAGGATAGGGGAGGGAAATACAGGACAGAGACAATGAAAATAGAACAGTGTTTCATAAACCACCCACTCCTCACCAGTGAACTTGTTCTTGGTGAGACACTCCTTGATGCGGTTGGCCTTCCTCACGTGGAACGCCTTGGTGATCTCCTGGTTCATGAAGCCCTCCTTGTTCATTATGTTCTCCACCATCATCCTCAGGTCGAACACCTCCAGGATCTCGGCGATCTGGGCCACCTTCATGAGGTCCGGCTCGTCCTCGTCCAGCTCGCCCGTGTACAGGAACCTCAGGACGGCGCTGAAGGGCCCCAGTTGGATGGAGCAGTCCATCTTCACCACGGTCATGGGCGCCGGCGCACCCGTCACCGGGTTGGCAACGGTCTCGCGGTGGATGCTGTAGAAGGCCTTGCTCCAGGAGGCGAGCGAGAGCTTGGTGCGGCGGTGCTTGCCGCTGAAGCTGAACATGCGCAGCGTGCCGTCGCTCTTGGAGGCGCGCAGCGAGCACGGCGACAGGTCCGACACTGACGACGCGTCCTCCTCCGTGTCCAGGCTCAGCGTGCGCATCAGGAAGGCGTCGCGAGGGTTGCCCCCGGAAACACTACCACCACCGCCACCGCCGCCCGCACCCCTGCCACCGCTCCCACTGCCCCCCCGGATTCTGTCGGTGACGACCAGGCAGTGGGACTCCTCGGACAAGTCCATCTGGAAGAGGTCATAGAACTTGGAGGAAGACGTGGAGAGGTAGATGCGGTGGGAAAAGATGCGCGCGTGCTCCTGCAGCACGAACATGACGTCGGCACACAGCGGGCTGTCCAGCAGCTGCCGCGGGCCGTCGCGGTTGATGTGGGTGCCAGGGCCGTCAGGGATCTTGATGAGCGGCGGAGGGGCTTTCGGGGGAAGGAAGGGCGCCTGCAGCAGGGGCTTCTGGACCTTGCGCAGGTGCGACTTCCAGAACTGCAGGTGGCGGCGGGAGATGAGAGCGGCGCGGATGGCGTTGTCGAAGATGTCCTTGACGCCGAACTGGTCGAAGACACTGGTTTCGTAGTACGGGATGCCCAGCTCTTTCGCCACCTCTCGGCCACTCTCTGGAGGCAGGATGTCCCCAGGTTTGATAGGCCTGCGTGGGATTTAAAAGCATTTCAAAGACATTTTCATATTAAAAACACATAATTATAATTATAGCTTTATGGTATGTATAGGCTATTGTCTACTGTCTTTCAAGTGACCATTCCAATTTTCGATTGACAAAATGTTCCAATGGTTCTTCCCCAGATTTGACTTGATGGATGATGGAGAATGTGTGTGTGTGTGTGGGTGGGTGGGTGGGTGGCTGATGGTGTGTGTGTGTGTGTGTGTGTGTGTGTGTCTGTGTGTGTGTGTGTGTGTGTGTGTGTGTGTGTGTGTGTGGGTGGGTGTGTGCGCAAGTGTGAGTGTGTGCACGTGTATCGTGCCTGCCGGTCTGTCTGTCTGAGATACCTAAAAAATACCAATCCCCAAACCACTCAGGTGGGACCACGTGCGCCCTTCCAACCCCCCATGACTGTTGTCCGTCTATGACAACCCCGACGAGGTCGATGCTGTGAACCGTGAGCCTGTGACCCTTGACCCCCCCCATACCTCGCCAAGGGCCGTCTGGCGCGATTCACGGCCTCCAGGTCAGCGTAGCGCAGGTCCAGCTGGCAGCCGACCAGTATGACGGGCGTCCTGGGGCAGAAGTGCTTGATCTCCATGTACCACATGGTCTTGACGTGATGAAGCGAGTTGGGGTTGGCAATGGAGAAACACAGGACAACCACGTCCGACCTTCATAAGAGAGAGGGGAGGGGGGGGGGGGGGGGCAAAAAAGTGGGCGAAGGTGAGAGGAAGAGAGAGGGGACAGAACAGGGCGGGGTGTGGGGGGGGGGGGTTGAAAGTAGATCCATCATTTTTTGCGTTATCAGATCAACCGCACACTAAACTGTACAATTAACAAGAGGGCAAGGCAACACTATCCATGAGGGCATGCCACACTAACAAATGTCCAGCAAAGAGTGTCGGACAAATAAAAAACAACAACCAGGCGCCAAGCTGTATCTGTAGCAACACCACAGTCCTGCAAAGAAAGTGCCTTGTGGGCATGCATTTGATACGGTAGGTCCCACACGCGCAATTCTAACCAGACGCTGTGGCTGTCACATTGACCTAGACATGGAGGGGAGGGGTGCTGAAAAGATTGCCTGTTGGTTTACACACCCATACAAACTTCTCACTGAAAGGGGGGGGTGGGGCTGACTCTCGTACGGCGCAAGTGTACGGCAATGCTTTTTTCAAGTGGCCTTGATGAAGACCAATTGTCGAAAAACAACAAACAAACAAATAAACAAATAACCTAAGCAAAACAAAAAGTCACACACACATGCAGACTTGCGGGAAACATGACTGGCATACCTGAGGTTAGTACACTCGACTCTGAAGCGCCCACACCGCTCACCACACAAAAGAAAAACTAAACAAAACAAAACAAAACAAAAAAAAACAACAAAGAAGAAAACAACAACAAAACGTATGGTCAGTCGTTTGGATCATCTGCACACAGAGGAGGAGAAGACACTCAGATATGGCCCTTATCTGGCCCGGATACAGCCCTTATCTGGCTCGGATACGGCCCTTATCTGGCTAGGCTCCGGCCCACATCAGGGCCACATCTGTTCCAAAACCAACCGCAGTGTGGCGGAGCCCGGGGGTTTATTTGCTGGCAGTGGTGAGTGGAGGTGCAGCCGATAATCAGATAAATGAACGGCGCTGCTGGGAGGACGCTACTCGACCGGAGCACTTACTGGTTCCCTCATTGCTTCCTCAATAAAGATAGGCAGCCCTACAAACACAAACAGGAACAGAACAGCGCTACATTTTGCCCTCACACATAAATGAACAAATAAGCAAACAAACACAAATGGCATGCAACATTTTTTCTCTTTTCCTGGCACTAATTGTATGGCAGTAGTAACTGACTGTAGGATACACTCTCCAACTGCACTGAACCTTTTAATAGTGTAATAGTAATAGTCGATTTTGTCTTCACAGACTGCATCTCTAGGTCCAGTGAACTTCAGACATCCTGTACACTTGGCCTCCTCCTAAGCAGCGAAGGTCCGAGCAGCGCCAAGCCCGACTAAGAGATCAGAGATCAGAAAATCGATGCGCTCGCTGGCGAAACACGGAGCGGGCTGAGGGATACCAGTGGCCAGAGGTGCCTCGCCTTGATGGAAAGCCGTCCGGGTCAGCATGTCTGCAGAGGTTTCCACCTACCCTTTCAATACGGCAGGATGCAAAACACATGTGTGTTAGGGAACCGCGTCGGGGGGGTCCGTTTAAGGTGAGATCGCTGCTGCGTCGTGTCAGACGCCGGGGTTTGATGCGACTGCACAGTGCGGCCTTTTCTCAGGAAGCACTGAATAGCCCGTGCAGGAGGCTGCAGCTGACTTGACTGATAACTGCAGTGGTTAAAATGTAAAGCCCGACGTGTCCCTGGCAAGGAGGGCACTGGCAGAGGGCCTAAAGCGTGAAGTGGGCCATGGTGCTCCCTTCACACCTGCACGTATACCGTGCACGTAACAGCAATTCCTCATATCTCAAAATGGAGTAGGGGAGGGGGGAGGAGGAGGGGGGATTATGCAAGCAAGCTAGCAGCACTCAGCATCTCTAGAATTTCAGGAAGGTGCAAGATAACTGCCTGTTGATATCTGTTTGTGCAGAAAAAAGTGATACACTTGTAGTGATAACTGTGAAATTCTTGCATGATTTTTTCATTTTGATTGCAGGGTTATGTCTTGTCTGAACCACTTTGTCTCCACCACTGAGACCTGGCCACTCAAATTCCCTGCTAGACATAAGGATGCCTTCCCCTCCTTATTCATTTGTTATTGCCTATTCCTTTTGCCCAGTCTCTGCCTCTATCTCTCTCTGCCTCTCTCTCTCTGCTTCTGCCTCTGCCTCTCTCTCTCTCTCTGTCTCTTTGCCTCTCTCTCTTTCTTTCCCTCTCTCTCTCTATGTTTTCTCCCTTTATCTCTCTCTCTTTTCTCTCTCTCTCTTTCTACTCTTTCTCCCTTTTTTTGTCTATCTGTATCTTTTCTCTCTTTCTCTTTCTCGCTCTCTCTCTCTCTCTCTCTCTCTCTCTCTCTCTCTCTTTCTCACAACACAACCATGTTCCTTTTCCTTGTTCCTAATTAATGCACCAGAGCGTCCTGGGAGCATTCTTCAAACAACAGGAAGCTCCCCCTAAAAAATATGAAAGCACACACACACACACACACACACACACACACACACACACACACACACACACACACACACACACACACACACACAAACACACACACACACACACACACACAGACAGACACACACACACACAGACAGACACACACACAAACACACACACACACATCTGCAGGGAAACCAATAAATGAGAGTATGCGCAAGTTGGTGCAACACCAGGAACAGGACAGCAGTTCACTCTAAAGAGATGCTCCACATCCAACATGCCCCCTTGTCCCTTGGCCGTCCCACACCGGATCTCACCGTCTAACCCCTCTGCTGACCCTGACTGCCTTGCACAGACGTCAGGCAGAAAATATCCTAAAAGTCCCATCTTCATATTTCACAGCTGGAAAGACACTTAGTCCAAAACTAATCATGCTTTTCAAGAAAACCTTGTGTATTGGGTATGAATATATTTGTTAAGTACAAATGCTGGGGTATTAACCAAGTGTTTTGTCACTTCATGTGGAGGATGAGTGAAGTCACACAGATTACAAGGGTATTTGTCTGTGGCCTACCTGGGAGTGTACTGAGCAGAGTCCAATTCTAATGGACTACTGAAAGCTCCACTGACCACTCCACTATATCAAGAGAGCAAAGCACTCTAATGGCTCTGAGACAGAAAAGAGCCATCTCCCTCACGAGGGAGAAGCATTACTCCTGTCCTACTGGCTTCCACACGTGTCTCAAAGCTGCTGTGTGAGCATCCAGTATAGGCTCTGGAGCTCCTAAGTGCTGAGCAATGAGCACTTTAAAAATGCAATGATGGTTTCAGCTTCATGATTTCACAGTTTTTATCCATATCTAAAAAGCAGTTCTGTGTTCAGCTCCCGAAACAGCACGAAAGCATACTATACATTTCATTGAGTCAGAAAGTAATGAAGGTGGCTAATAAAATTGAATTTACAATGCTGGATGATAATCTCATGAAGATATTGGCCAGTCATGAGAGAGTTAAATCTATATGTAACAGCAGTTGCTATGACAAGCAGTTGCTACAACAAAAATGAATCTAATGATACTGACCAGTGATCTCCGCACACATGACATGGCTCTGCACTCTAAATGAGTCGGTGATGTTAGCACCTTGAGGACACTGAGCTCACTGATGCTTTCATATTTTCCATTCGACGCGGCCATGATATTCATGGGCCGACAAATTCAATTGCGCCCTGCCTTCCAGTGGCTCCGGCTAATTCTTAATCAAGCTGCAGAGGGCCTTTGCTTTTACCTTCTCCTTCTCTCTCTCTCTCTCCCTCCCTCTCTCTCTCTCTTTCTTTCTTTCCTTTTTTGTCTTTCTTCATTTTTCTTTCTTTCCATATCACTTTCTTATTCTCTTTAACTTCCATTCAGTCTATTTCTCTATCGTTTTTCTTTCTTTCATCTCTCTTCGTATCTATCTCACACTCATCTGTATAACTATATTACACTCGTTGTCTTCATTTAGATGCTCTCCAGATACTGCATCTGGCCTGTCATCTCGCCACGAACAACCCATTTTTATTCATTTACTCAACAAACTCAACAAATTGGCAATGCGTGCACATGGTGCTTACCTGCCGTAGGCAAAGCGTCTGTCTTTGTGGTGGTCTCCGAAGGTGTCCCACAGTCGTAGGGAGACACTCACCTCGTCCACAACATCTCTGGACCGCTCCAACACCTGCAGGGTCAACCAAGGAGAAAGAAAAACTATGCGTCAGATCCCAACAAGCTAGAGGACAACCTTTCACCAATGCAAGACAAGGCAATCCTTTACCTGCTATTTCCTACTACTAAAGCATGACTTGAGAGGACAGCTTTCTTATGAAATGCTATATTTAGGCCACGCTATTCGAAGGGGCCTGTGAGGACACTCGTTTTAACTGTAAGTGTGCTCCCTGGGAATTGTACCCGTGACCTTGCCTTTGGTCTGTCCGTGCGCAATAAATCGAAGAACAATCAGACTTTACTTTCTCTTGTTTACAATGAAGCTCCAAGAGTGATCCCTTACTTTTCACATTCAGCCATTTAAATGTAATCCTCAGTCATTTACAATACTGCACAGATGTACATTCTCACGAGCATGTGCACTCTCTGGGTATCGAACCCATGACCAAGATTTGGTATGCTTTTTGTCAATCTATTTGCCTCAACTGGAAGGAAGTTTGGGTCAACTACTGTAGCTTTAAATGCACTAACATTACAGTACATTCATAAAAATGACTTGACTTGACTTGACTTGACTGCCTGTTTAGCTACAACAGAGTCCCTTTACCTCCTGACACACTCGATACTGGTCAATGGCCCAGACGGTGGGCACGTGTGTCGCCAGCAGCTGGTACTGGGTCAGCGTGGTGTTGCATGCTCGGGCACAGATGAGGCGAGTCTTCCCTACGGCATTGTCTCCCACGACGACACACTTGATGGTCTCTACGTTGGGCCGCTCGTAATCCATACTACACACCCAGCCTGCCGTCAGAGACAGAAAGTGACATGTAGACAGACCTACAGCAGAATGTTTCTTGCATTCTGTACACGGAAATCACAACCAGTTTATTTGCAGATTTGATAATATCCAATGAATATTATACTACAGTATTTCTTATGTTCCAACAACAACAACAGTATACAGTATGTAAACCAATTGCAGATAATAACATGTGATGCAATAGCAAAATGCTTCCTGTCACTTGCACATGGAAGTTACAAGCACATTATTTTGCAGACATAATAACATCTAATATAGGCCACCCTGTGGTTGCAGCTTTGCCTTCATTAAACCGGCATCAGTAATTCGGTTGGAATATGAACACGTTTTCCAAAAGCAATCCCCCCCAGCCAACCACACTCCACCTCTCCTGACGTCAGCACACACCCCTAGAGGAGCACAGGCAGCATAAATGTAATTTTGTCAATTGCTAAGTGTGCCCCACTCTATCATAGGTATCTGCGCGGCTGGCAGGTTCGCCGGAATAACCTTGATCTGTCGGAGAATTATTAATGAACGGGCATTAGAGCCGTTGTTACTGTAAGTGAACGACATATCTGATTACATGGCTGGATATCAAATTATTGATGCTGCCCTCTATCCAAGAGTGACTGCACAATCAGAGAGAGAGAGAGAGAGATGGGACAAAAAGCATCAGGGAGAGTAACATAAGAGAAGAGCAAAATGAATAGAAAGACTAAGAGAGGACAAAAGATGGTTGGTGAACGGCAGCACAACTCTCTTGCTATGCCCCAGTTTTACATTGACAGATTTGTCAAATACCACACATATGCAAAGAGAGTCTTGATAACAACCGTTATGACCAGGCTCCTGTTCAGAAGGCAGTCAACTGTAATTTCTGAAAGAAGAGATCAACTTTTCCTCTCTTTCCTCCTCCTTTATTGTCTGGACGTCATCTGGTTTAAAGGTCAGGAGGGGCAACAGACAACAACGACAACAAAAACACGTCTAGCCTAACTGACATCATCCACCGTCACACACTAAATCGATTGATGAAGAAGGTTGCGCACAGGAAGTTAGCACGCTCCCTTGAAACAATAATATGAATGGACGCACCCGTGACTGCCTCAAACAAATGCTAAATTGCAATGCATTCCAACTCAAAACTGCCTCCGTTGTCAGGAGTTAGGCTACAGTCTTGAACAGTCGCTGACACAATATGCAGTTGTTTTTTTCCACATGAAATCATTAAAAACTTGCATAATAATTTATTATTAATGACAATGATCAAACCGCAGTGTCTAGTGTCTACATATTTTCTCATTGTGGTAGATGGGTCAACACAGAGGGGTTGCGTCCAGCCCATCACGGCTTACTAACAGTGACAACATACATTAAAGTGACCTGTCAAGTGCTGTCTGCATCTTTCTTATCATAATGGGAATAATACATTAGCAAGTATTACAAGTATGGTATAGCGAGTTTTATAAGTAGGTTTACCATTCAACTCTGGTGACAAACTGCCATAATTCAACTGAACAATGGGCCATAAAATTATGCACGGGGCAGTTACGCACAAACTACTGTATTGTATTACATACAGCTGTCATTGTCACAATTATGACATAACTACAAAATAACTGGCCAGCTGCTTTAAAACAACAAAGCAGGTAATTGAATTACACGAGGGCACCACCCGGTCTTTGTTTCAACGGTGCAAAGAATTTATCAGAACAAAAGCACCTACCGTTGCTTAGGATTGTGTGTTTTTGTTCTTGTCAACCCAAAGTGAAGTCAAGACTTCAAGGAGTAACGTTAGAATTACTGCAGCTGGCTAGCAATAAAATCGGTCGGCGCTAGCTAGGTTTGAATAGTTGCAAGATCATTTCGTAATCTGCATTTTATCCCAGTCTGTCCAAAAAGTTAATCCTTTCTCTTTCCCTCACTATCGCAATAACGCTGTATGTCTAGTTTGCTCGGTCTTTCGAGCGGCCGTCACTGTGCCCTTCCCCATTCGAATGCTCTTTGAGAGAAGCGTCTGCAGCCAGCCACACAGTACCGACGTGGTTGCAGCTTCCATTGTGACGTCAACGACCCTGTTCTATTTATAGCGGGCGTACGATTTCATTCAGGAAAACAAGGTGCTCCAGACGGGTCTCAGCAACCTGGGATGCGTGCTGCACCGTCAAAAATCCACATCTCTTTTTGGACAGTGTTCTCACACCCGACGATAACTGAAGCGTTATTTACAAGAATGATCCATGTGCGACGTCCACCCACTCTATCCGCCACAGTGATAATAAGGGATAATAACCTGTCCGTCCTCATTCCTAATTTGCCACGTGCCTCTTCGCACGGCCGTCTGGTTGCAAAACCATCGAGCTAAATAGGACAACTGCAATCATCCTGATAACACTCAAAAATCTTATGTAAGCGCCGGGTCAAGTCGTAGAGGAAACAGAAGTCAAGTGCAACCCTTCCATACCTCTTGCTACTGGTGATAATTAGCTCACCTTGATTAAATAAAATAATATGCTTGCAGAAGGGTTAGCTCAGGTCAGCTGTCATTATGTCATAGCACGTCAGGGAGGAGTACTTGGGGTCGAGAGTGGGAATGGCGAGAGATGCAATCTGCACACCAACCACAGTGTCTATGCGGGAGCACTATCTCTGGTCACACAACTGGGCAAAGTGGAGGGGAAGTAAACCACCACAAAGTAATTACCGAGCACCGGCCGATCCAGGGAAAGTGTCTTAGTGTGGCATGAGGGTGGAGTGTGGATCAGGAGGGATCAAAGGTTAGTTGGCTCTGCATGTACACGCACACGTAGGCTAACTAGGTGCTCATATGCAATATAATGTTCAAATTCATGGCAATAAACTTTGTCACAGTAAGTGTAAGCATACTTGCAGATTTTATATTTATTTTCAAGTTATATGCAATGACATAAAGCGAATAGTAGCCTATAAGCATCATATGTTATGCAGGCCTGCTACACTCATGTGTATTCAGAATCTATTAATAAGTTATAAGCTCAGTGTATCCTCAACATTATAAGATGCTATCTCACATGATCAAAATATTAGTTTAATAGGCAGTGGCATTATCAGGATGTCATTCTGGGGTGAGCGACTACATGCAAAAGCACAGCATGATTTCCAAAGCCTATAATTCCAACTGTGCAGAACAATCATGCTTGAAAATAAATTATGATAATGTGATGCAATCAAAAACTAACAAACTGTACCCGTAGCCAAGAACCCATAGATGTTAAAATAAGGTAAGCTTCTCTTTTAATCAATATAATGTGATTGGATAAAACCTGCTTTTCCACCTAATTGTCACACTGTTTAGTGGGAGTAGGAAGTGATTGGATCGTGATGTTTTTGCAATTTTTTTGCAAAATTCTTGCAAAACACACAAACGTCAATTAAAAATAATTTTTAAAAAAACTTGCTCACAACTGAAAAATGGGATGAGTGGGCATTAGGGGTGGCAATACATTGTCGTTATAGTGGCAAATGGCACCCTGTGCCACCCCAGTAGGTCCGTTACCAAGTGATCATTGCGGTCTCAAATCTGAGCTCTGGAGCATAGTGTCAGTGTGGAGGATTCAGGGCACGGCTGAGGCGGCGGAGCGCCCCACCTCTCAGCGGGGAAGCAGCTGTCACTGAAGGACGGAGACTTCAGAGGGACTGCCGGAGGCGACGGCTGAAATTATGAATGGATGGAGGCGATGTGTATGTGTGTGTTGCTGTGTGCGTGTGACTGAGCCTGTCTCGACCCGCGCTCAGATTCACTTCAAGGTCCCCGGTTTCTGAAGCCTGGAGGCTCGTCGCGGGCCGACGCGCGTTGACGTCGTGTCGGCGCGAATCCCCAATGGGAAGAGTTATATTTATCACCACCGGCTGGGTTGATCCCTTTGTTTGTCAGACTGACGGCTGGAGGCCGAATGAATACGAAGTCGCTGGGGCACGTAAACAAGATTATTGAGCTTCCCCTTGCACTGGCAAGTCTTAAAGGAGATTGCTGTTTACGTACGTGTGACATGGTGCAGGTCATTTTAACTTGGGGCGGCGAAGGTAAGAGTGAAAGTTGTCTCTGAGAGGGCAATATGGTTAAGTGTCTTAGGTTTAAAAGTGTAAAAGATTGGGATGACTTTGCCTGCACCCAGTTTGATTGTAGTTCTGTGGATGAAGCAAAGCACACACACACACACACACACACACACACACACACACACACACACACACACACACACACACACACACACACACACACACACACAATGGAGCTTACATTACCCAGCAAACATTCACCTCTCATTACCTGACCATGATCTTTCTCATGATCAACTATTACCACACCATCCTCCATTCACTCCTCTGTCGGGTGTCCCAATAGCTGACAGTTCAGAAGTTGAGGTTTTGAGATTAGTTGGCCTGCAGGGAAGACATGAGGGGGGGGGGGGGGGGGTCTTAATCCCCTAATGCCCTTGATGTCCAGACATGCTTGACAGGTAAGTGTGCTAATCATCCAATTAGCCAGTGGCACAGATTCCAGTCTTAGCTCTCAGGTCAGGGGGAAGAGAAATGGAATGAGATGAATTACAATTTGGCCCCACTTTATAGGACCCACATAATAGTTTGTACTTCACATTTAAGTACATGTTACTTATCCAAGCATTAAGCTTAACCCTAACCATAACTCCAAGTATATCCTGTAAAGCATGCACAAATATAAAACACATTCTGTATTAAGTATTAATTATGTAGACCTAAGCGTGATACAAAATATTTTTACATTGTTGTTGTGTGTGTGTGTGTGTGCGTGCGTGCGTGCGTGTGTGTGTGATGCCTTCCTCTTTCCCTAATGGTTAATAAAAAGAAAACGTCAAGCTCAGCATGAACTTCCCTGGCATTTTCATGCTGCTGATGACCACCATTTTAGATATCCCCCCCTCTCTATCCCTCTCTGTGTCACTCATTCTCTCTCTCTCTCTCTCTCTCTTTCTCTCTTTTTCCACTTCTGTGTCCCTATTGGTCTCTCTCTCTCTCTCTCTGTCCCTCTCTCTTGTTTTCTCTCTCTTAGTGCCTCTATAACACAGACACTCCCTCTCCCTCTGTCCTTCTCTCATCTGTCTCTGTCTCTCTCTGTGTCTATGTTTTAGGAGTTGTGCCAGCTGTTCTTATTGGTCAGTCAAGTCATGGATTTCTGCCAGCCTCAAAGGCTATTGTCGGTGAGAGAGTGCCTCGAGAGAGTCTCTGTTATTCTACTGTATTAAGGATGGCAGCCTGTGCCCATCCAAAAATCTCTTTTGAATATGGAGGCTTCGCAGTCACTGATCCAACATGGACGCCATGGCAACCCAAAATATGTCCCTTGTTAGGGCAGGGTGCCGTAACCACAATTAGAGTTCAAGGCAAGACTGGCATCATCAAGTCACCCATCTCAACAGATTCAAGCATTGGGTATCTATCTATATAGAAAATAAGGCCTCTGCCTACGTGCTGTACCATTGATTTTCTAGTTAATGCACTTTACTGGATGGCACCACCAAATATCCCACTGAGTGATTTATGGAGACTGTTACTTGAAGCCCACTTATCTCACACTTAGCGCAGAGCTAACACTGCAAATTTAAGTCAATTCTGCCAACCAATAGTGTGTGTCTATGTGTGTGTGTGTGTGTGTGTGTGTGTGTGTGTGTGTGTGTGTGTGTGTGTGTGTGTGTTATGGGAGATGGTTGGGGAAAACTTAATCGGTGCCATTATTCCTAAGAGCAACAGCATGACTCGACATATTATGTGGGTCTTACCATCTTCCATACGCCATCTCCATCAGCAGCTCAGCATTTTATCCATACTTAACTGTTAGGTGCATGCACACATACACGCACACAAAGAAACAGGGAGAGAGAGAGAAAGAGAGATGGAAAAGGATGTACACACAAGCCAACACACAGACACGACACATACATGTGAATGTGTTCATACAAACACTAAAAGGGATAGAGACGCAAATGACCACACACAGACAAACTCTCTCTCTTTGTCTCTCTCTCTTTCTCTCTCCCTCTCTCTCTCTCTCACACACACACACACACACACACACACACACAGTACACGCACAAACGCACATGCGTAAGGCAGCTCCAACCTGTGATGCTTCAGACTCCAAGAACGTAAACAGATGGCTCAAGCCAGGCTATGTTTAATCAGCCGCTGTAAAGTCTGTGCAGATAACCACATTACATAAGGCTGTTGTGTGAGGAAGCATGTTCAGTGAGAGAGTAGGAGAAAAAAAAAAACTATCCCAGGGTTTATCTCCCGCCTGTCAATCACTCCCCCATCTCCCATCTGGACACTTGACACATAACTCCCATAATTCCCGGCTGCACATCCTCCATGGTGGTGGGATTTCATTTGGTAAACCAAGCATGTGGCAAACGGATAGACACTTCACTGGCAGAGTTCAAGTTACAGTCTCCGCTGTGCATTTACATACAATACAACGTATGTTCAGCAGCTTCAGTAAAACCAGAGTGTCACTCAGCTGGTAGACAGAGGTTCTAATAACAGCCATGGAGTGCAAAGGCAATATAAACTGAAAAAAAAAAATTAGCTTTTCGCTTTTGATAAAAAAGTGTATGCCAAATGGATATATGTAAATCTAGTAGTGGATGGTTATATGATTAAAAAACTTGTGAAGTCAAACATGTTATGACCCCATTAGGGGATAGATGGCAGCAAAGGCAGTGATTGTAGAGTAGTGCAGCTTCACTGTAAAATGTAAAAGGTATGTTCATGTGCCCCACCTCAAAGCAAATCACACTGTTATTGTAGCTCTTCTCTGGTAAAGCAGTCATAACCGTCACTGTGATGGAAGCAGTTTTCAAGCAGTAAATCTTCATGTTTGGCCCTGCAGTATGGCCCAAAATGTTCCCAAAGTTATTTTGAGGAATTGAATAGGTCTCATGGATTATACAGTTCTATAAAAACATAGGGAACAGGAGTTTGCACAAAAAGAGAAAGAGCAAATAAGGGTGAGAGGGAGATGCAGAAAAGAGGGAGAGTGTGTGTGTGTGTGGGTGTGTGTGTGAGAGAGAGAGTCTCTCTGTGTTTAACGGGGAGAGGACTAGAGAGAGAGATCCAAGAAAGAGCGAGAACTTTATTGAGAGAGAGAGAGAGAGAGAGAGAGAGAGAGAGAGAAAGAGAGAGATTGTTAAGACATTGAGACGTTGGTATATTCAGTTACTGTCAGCTGGGGACAAAGAGGCCAGTGGATGCGGTGGCTATTCATAGAGGGGCCACAAAGTCGACATTTTGAATTTCCATGACTCAGGCGATTGGATTGCTTTTCTTAGACATGTCCACCCGCCGCTCGAGACAAAGGCAGAAGACGCCCACATCGGGTTGGACTTTATCTTTGTAAGAACAGCGGAGGAAATTCAAACGTGTTTATTAGATCTGGTGACCTTGCTTTTTAAGAGGTTCACAGCAAGCATTGTGAGTGGTGAGTGGTAGTCGAAATAACAGCTTGTGTACACAGAACATGTATTCATTCCACTGACAGCCAGAAAGCTTTCATCTCTCTCCAGGTACACAGGGTATGAAAGCACTGTAAACAAGAGCGGAATTTGACCTGAAGGTACCTGGGGTGTTACTGTGGACTGTAATCAGATAGCGGATTCGAGCAGAATTCAGATGGTCCCCCTTTGAGAAAGAAGCAAAGTTTTTGTCACTGAATGGTCCTATAAATAATTAATTGTTTTGAATTGCTAAATGATTTGCATGTTGAGAGAAAAGTTAAAAAAAAAAGATATATAAATATACAGAACGTCTCTGAAATGATTTGATGGCAACAAAATTAAAAGAATTAAAAAGCAAAATGAGTTTCTTATCATTATTTAATCCTGTGTCCCTTCCCTCTTTAAGCTCAGCGCCCAGAACAAGAGAATCTGTGTAGAGCATCAGAATCCTTACTAGCAGAGGATTAAAGCTCTCTTGGCCTTTGGGCTGACAAAAAAAAGAGAGCTTAATCTGCTGTTACCAGTTCATATCAAGTGTGTTTAATTTGTTTCCGGTATTTATCTACTTGGATTTGCGGACATATATTTACTGAATACTGACTTAGTAAGTTATGCCAGTGTTTATTAAAAACAAGCATTAAAATGTCTTAAAACTATCAGAAGATAGTTTAGACAATATCGGTCTTGTTTTTTATTTAGTTTTCGTATTTACTTACCTATACCTACCTTACCTATGTTTACATTTTTATATCAAACAGCCATTTTGATATTTTGTGAAATGTATTATTTAGCATATTGTTTATTACTTTAGCGTATCTCTTGCTAGACTTTCTTGCATTATTTCATACGTGGTAGGGTTGCTATGGTTGGAATATATACAGTATGACTCTGTTGCAGTGAGGTCATGTACACTCATATCATCTGAGAGCCCAGCAGACCCCCACAGGTGAGGTGCTGAACAGACAGGTGGGCATCAGTGGTCATGCCTGGTGTATACGATGATGACGATGATGATGGTGGTGGTGATGATGATGATGGTGACATTATTATTATTGTTATTGTTATTATTACACATACAGTACATACACACACCTGGTCTTAAACATGATTTCTGGACCAAAACCACATGAATGTCCCGAAATCACGTTTAAGACCTGGTGTGTGTATGTATGTGTAATAATACCAATAATAATAATGTCACCATCATCATCATCACCACCACCATCATCGCCGTCGTCATCACCACCATCATCATCAACAAACATGACATCACTGATGCAAACAGCTCAGAACCAGGCCTAGTTAGTTATGACAGGAAGAAGGACACAGCAGGAGACTGATCACATTTCCCCGAAAACTTTAATTTCATGGAACTAAAAAAGAAACTGCTCTTCACTGCTTAGAAGAAACCATCAACCGTGCCCTTAAAAAAGTCCAAGGACACCTTTTGAGGTCAAGAGCTATGCCATTGAAATCTCCTGTAGTCAAGTCAAAGTGTTTATTGTCACATGCACCAAATTGCTTCAGCGCAGCGAAATTCTTATGACTTGGCAGGCAACATCTACGCAGTAGACGGCATACAAGATAAAAAAATAACACATAACAAAAATAACATATAACATTATAACGTTATATGTTATTTTTGTTATATGTTATTTTTAAAGCTGTTGCCAAGCCACTGTTTTTCACTGCATGGCTAAATGAATGCTTTACAATTTATTAGCAGTTAAATATACACTGGATTGCTTATAAAACAGGGTTATAAAACAAAATGATTGTCCATGGACTGTAAAATCACTGTGGTCATGTCTGCAGAGGTCATCAAGAAATTGTCGTAACTGACCCTTATGTGACCCTTAATTTCCTCTCACAAGTGGTTCTTCCCGATATGAACATTGGGGAATAATCACATTTTTGAAGCCTTGTCACTGATCTGTTAGCATCTGACGATTGCATAAGTATGGATTTTTTCCCCTTTGCCTCTCTTGTTTGAGTTATGTAACTGAGCAAACCAGATTTACACAGGTTAATACTGTGTGCCTATGTGCATTGCCGGGCATGTCTAATCCGAGTTGATTTATCAGGAATCACATCAGTCTTGCTGATGTAAAAATTGGTATGCTGAGAGAGACAGGGAGAGGTTGAAAAAACTAAGAAAACAGAATTTGATCAATTTCTTCTTTTTCTCGCATAGCCAGTGAAATTATATTGAAGGGAGAAAAGTCACTGACAAATCACTGTGCCGATTCAAAAGAAAGAAAAAAGCAAAGCGCATGATTTCATTCGACCACGGAGGAAAACCTGATATCTAATTCTGATCTGACACCTTCTTCAAGAAACGGCAGAGGACTGTGTTAAGCTAATTTGAAGTCAGTTATTGGCCAGTCCCAGAAGTAATACAGGATAATTTGATAATTTGTCTGGGTGGACCATGAGGCCATCTGCTGGCTAGATGTTGCAGGTGTACCCTGTGTCATAGAAGGAGATTTGCAATTTGAATGATACAACGGTGCTAATAGATCAGTGTCTAGCCTTGGCTATGTGGTGATTCATTGTTTTTCTCATGTCCAATCGTACAAATTCAAATTGCTTTGAACATTGGGAAGTGATTGTAGGGCTGTGTAATCTCATTTGACAAGCTGCGGAGCGACACTCTGATCATGGCTGTTTCATGTAAGACACAGGACACTGAGACATTCTTTGCTGATGAGAACGCAGCCGATCACAGCACTACAATCACCCTGTTGTGTTCTGCACTCTTTCATGTGCCATGTGCAGTGCCCCAGCTTAAAGTCCCAATGAAATTATTATCGAAAGTTAACCATTACGGCTCTGAAATCACCTCTCTGCCCCAAAATCACAAGCAAGAGAGGTCCATTAGTCATTGATTTCAGGGTGAGATAACTTAATTCCTGACATCTTCTGAGGAAAAAAGAAACAATAACAGACTCATCAGCACTCTCACAAACATCCTCAGACAGGTCTAAAACAGGCAGTGGAATGCATGCATCTGCATGCATTCCACTGCCTGTTTTAGACCTGTCTGAGGATGTTTGTGAGAGT